>NW_012028707.1:19200-45820 GCF_000956235.1 Wasmannia auropunctata | reverse complement strand
CGCGCCGCGCCGGCCGCCGTCAGACGTGCCGGACAAGGACAAGAAAAGTGTGGCGTGTAGCCCTCTCGCTTTCGATTTCTGCTTCACCGAGAACAAAGGGCCGCGCAGTCTATCTTATAAGTCTATGGTTTAAGGCTTACAACATCTATTGTGTTTCGAGACTAAGGGGAGGATCCCGATTGGACACAGCCATTCATAGCGTCCGGTGCCTAGAGGCTTTCTAGTTTCAAGCGCTGTGATTGGCTAACATGGTCAATCGGGTGCCACCACTGTCATCCGGGACTAAGGCCTGTTCTACAATATGTCGTATGTCGGGTCATAAGCCGTAAGCCGTAAGAATTGACCAATTACAATCGAATATTCTTCTTACATTCAATTGTGATTGGTCAATTCTTACGACTTACGATTTACAACCCGACATACGACGTATTGTAGAACAGGCCTAAGGATCGGATCTACAATACGTCGTATGTCGGATCGTAAGCCGTAAGCCGTAAAAACTGACCAGTCACAATTGAATGTTCTTCTTACATTTGACTGTGATTGGTCAATTCTTACGGCTTACGACTAACCGGACATACGATTGTAGAACGGGCCTAAGGATCCAGCTTAAGATACACGAGAGTATTCGGGCGGAGAGTATTTCGGGTGACGTTTCCGAACGCAGCCGAAGTTAACCGGTATTGATAATCGGCCTGTTTGAAATTTAACGTCTTTCTGTATATACCGTACGGTATCAACAGCTGCGAGGCCTGCGAGTTTGGCGGGATTGCTGGGAGTCTTTTGTGGTCTTTTGTATGTGCGTCCATGATATCGTGTGATGTGAGAGCTCTGTAAAATTTTCTCAGAACACATTCCATGTGGTAGGTCTCCTAGGTGTTGAGAAATCGCATTAAAAGTGAGTACGAGTCTCTGATAAACTTGTGAAAATAGATGCTTTAAGCATGTTGCAGTTGAACGGTAGCAATATTTGTGCAATAATCTTTCCTTTTTCAAAAAAATTAGTAAATTTTTTTATTTTTTATTTTTCTGTATTGTCACAAAAATGTTCCTTTAGAGAGGATAACACATGTAGTAATAATAATAATAATAATAATATGTTTGATTTTTATAATAATGGATGATTGTGAATATTTCTCTATCATTTAGATTTTAACTTCTTTTGCTCTTTTTTTTGCCAACGGATTTGGTTTATTTTTTTTAAATTGAAACATACGTAAACTGGAATCTTCATCTGAGATTTTTTTACAATCATTGAAAGTTTTGTATGTATGTATGTACATTCATTATCTCATGAAAAATTTAAAACGAATATTTGATATTTTATGGAATACTAGCTGTGAACACACTGTGCATTTATGACAACCTATAGGTATATTCTATATTTGATCTAAACATGATAAATAAACTGTTTATACCGTCGCGATTTTCATGATCGAATTTTATATGAATGTAATAACCATGGTTAAATATCAAATAATGATACGAGATAGGAATGATGACATTAGCTACATTATGCTATGTCCTTCCTAATATTAAATTTAACATTTTTACTGCAGATGTGTGACGATACTGTTCGTGTTGCTCTACGTATCCGTCCATTAGTAGAAAACGAGATAGAAAAAGGATGTCAAATGTGCTTAGATGCTATATCTGGAGAACAAGTTCGCATATGCAATACTGACAAAGCGTTCACGTACAATTATGTATTTCCTCCTCACATTGGACAGGAAGATTTTTATAATACAGCGATTAAACGACTCGTAGATAATATTTTTCAAGGTAAATATTTTTTATTTTGACATTGTCTTTTAAATTCGCCATACTTTTTAGAACAATATCCTTGTGTTACATTAAACCATTTTTTTTTTCACAGGCTATAATGTTACAATATTGGCATATGGTCAGACTGGAAGTGGCAAAACCCATTCCATGGGTACTAATTATACAGGTGTGGGAGAGAAGGGTATTATACCAAGAGTTATATATGATATATTTGAAATAATTAAATCCAAGGAAGATTGGAGCTTTAAAGTTGCAGTCTCATTTATGGAATTGTATCAGGAACAATTGTATGACCTTTTATCTGACAAGCAGAAAAGTCAATCCATCGTAGATATCAGAGAGGATGGTAAAAGCATAAAAATTGTCGGTGTGACCGAGAAACAGGTTAAAGATGCTCAAGAGACCTTAGAGTTCTTAGCCCAAGGTTCTATAGGTCGCGTTACAGGCGCGACTGCAATGAACGCGCATAGTAGTCGTAGTCATGCAATATTTACGTTATGTATACGCCAGCAAAAGAGAGATGATCCGTGAGTGATTCTTAATTTCTAATCTTATCAGCAATATCCTTTCTCTCTCTCTCTCTCTCTCTCTCTCTCCCCCCCCCTCTCTCTTCTGTTGCCAAATTTGTGAAATATAATAGAAATAATGGAAAAATAACTAATATTCAACTTTTCAAGCAGGAATACAGCAACAGTGGCAAAATTTCATCTGGTTGATTTAGCGGGGTCCGAACGTAGTAAAAAAACTCAAGCCACTGGAGAACGGTTTAAGGAAGGTGTGAATATAAACAAGGGATTATTGGCTTTGGGCAATGTTATTTCGCAACTCGGTGATGGTGCCTCTGGACTTACTTATATCGGATATAGAGACAGTAAACTTACGAGATTGTTGCAAGATTCCTTAGGTGGTAACTCCATGACTCTTATGGTCGCCTGCGTCAGTCCTGCTGGTTGGTATTCACACACTTCTACGTAGTGCTTGTGTGTATGTCCAACTACATACAAGATATATAGGCTGCGTCTACTCGTATATTTTAACGTATTTCAACACATTTCATATATAATTTATATATATGAAAAATCTATTTGTAGACTATAACTTGGACGAAACTCTTAGTACGTTGAGATATGCGGATCGCGCGCGCAAGATCAAGAATAAACCAATTGTGAATCAAGATCCGAAAGTAGCAGAAATCAATCGGTTGAACAAATTAGTTCAAGAACTGCGGATGGCTCTTATGAATCAGGAACTGGGCATAACATGTCCTAAGGAACACGAGGCACTCGAGGAGAAATACAGCGTGTTACAGCAAAAGTTTCGTGATATGACTGAAAAATTGAATTCAAATTTAGGAGAAATCGTAGTTATGCACGAACGAGCGGAGATGGCCGAACAAGCTCGGGAAAAAATCCGATTTGCTATGTCGTTATTGCTCGATGAATTCAAACAAATCGTACAAGATTTTGATTCTTGTCCTGAAATCGACGATGAGAAGCGTAATAAATTGAAAGCGATATACAAAAGAATGTTGGGTAAGCTTTTCTGTCGTGTAAACGTTGCGTTATGTTAAATACTTTTTCGCATTTTCATAAACTTTGGTGTGTTTAGCCGTGTTAATTCGATCGTATTTATTTTATATAGATATCCAAAGTAATGAAAGGAAAGCATCTGAGGAACTTATAAATCATGAAATATCCAACTCCAAACATTGTATCACGCACACGGAAAATTTAGTAGAATGTGTACGTGCAGAGGAATTGAACGACGTCGAAGACAGTTTGGATTATTTTGATAAAAAGGAAGAGGAACATACATTGCGGCAAGCGGAGCGAAATAACGAGGTACAAATTATTAATAAGGAGCTGGCACTCAAAGAAAGCCTCGTATCGGAACTCTTGAAAAATATCACGCAACAAACCGCTGAAAGTCATAAGAATGTCGTAGAGATGGAACAAGAAATCAAACGGCTACATGCGGAAAAAGAGGAACATTTACAAGCAGTGCGTACACATGACATCAGCTCCAAGTAAGTTGACTTGCGTGCAAGATTAAATTCTGTAAATTCTACACTTACACTTTAATCCCTCATAAAGTGTGGATGGAGTGAGATTGAAAATTGAGATATATGTGGAATTGAACCTGAGACCTACCGATTAAGAGAGTCAACCTCTATCGTAGCGTGCCATGCGAGCCATGTGTCGCCACATGTTATTGAATTTGTGAATTTGAGATTGGTCCTAAAATACTATATATATATATATATATATGTATAGTAAAATGGGATCTACAACAGGATTCGTAAGCAGCCGTAGGAAATTGACCAAATCACAATCAAATATGAGGAGAATAATTGACTGTGGATTGGTCAATTTCCTACAACTTACGACTGCTTATTACACTCTTATTATTGGACTCCACATTAAGTCTTTTGCTCTAAGAACTCTAAATTATGACGGGTTTTTTTTTTGGTATTTTAAGCCACAATCCCCGTAAACTTTAAGTAAGCTGGCCAGATCTCAACTAAAGTTTATAATAATTTTATTAAATTCCAAACATTAAGCTATAAGAATATTTACTATTAATATAATAAATATTCCAACTTAGAGTTTAGAATAAAAAAAGGCTTATTACACTTACTTAGACTATATGAATCTAATTCTTTATTTGAATCTCTGTACAGATTGGCTGAGAAGCGTCGTAAACAAGTACAAGAATTGGAAAAAAAGATAGCGGAATTGACGCGCAGATGCACAGAACAGAACAAGATAATCAAGACAAAAGAGAAACAAGATCATAGAATTAAGACTCTCGCCAGTGAGATACAATCACTAAAAGAAACTCGAGTCAAGTTAATCAGACAGATGCGCACTGATGCAAATAATTTTACAAAGTGGAAACAATCCAAGGAAAAGGAAATTAATAAATTAAGAACGCAGGATCGTAAACGTGCTTACGAAATGGTACGAATGAAAATAGAACATAATAAACAGGAGAATGTTTTTAAGAGAAAAATGGAGGAGGCTTTTGCAGTTAACAAAAGACTAAAGGTACGTTTCTTTGACGACATTATCTAATAGGCGTGGTTTCATTATTATTTGTTATTATTATTAGTACTTAATTTACATTTTGTTATTACGCGATCTATTAATAATAAGCTAAGCGATTTATGTACAGGGTGCATTGGAGATGCAGAAGAAGGCGATGCAACGACAAGAAAGAAAGGCCAATAGCAAAGAAGAGATAAAAACTTGGATAGCGCAAGAATTGGAAATATTAATGGCTACCGTAGAGGCGGATTATTCTCTTGAAAAACTAATGCAAGATAGAGCCTCCTTGGTACATCAATTGGAGCAATTTAAAGAAAACAGCGATCCGGATGAGAAGGAACTTCTGACTATTACCGAATTCATAGAATTACGTAACATGCAAATTGCAGATCTGCAACAAAAGATACTGGAGTCAGATCAGGGTAAGATGTCTAAAATTAAGAATCCAGAGCAAGCGCGGCAATCCACCAATAAATTTTTTTTCTCTAGAAACAAGAGCAAGTACTAGGTGGAATATGATACGTACAATAACTGATGCAAAGATAGCATTTGAAACGGCATTTCATATAGTTACACAAGACAGGAAGCAACAATGTTACAAATATAACGAATTGAAAGTTAGTATATTGTAGACACACACACACACACACACACACACACACACACACACACACACACACACACACACACACACACACAAAATAAGAATTAATTATACAAAAATAACTGATATTTTAGGAAAAGTGTCAGAATTTAGAAGCGCAACTAGAAGAATATACAAAACAGGAGACAGTAAATAAAATATCTTGTCCGCAAGACATATCTGACACATCTAGCAATACTGAAAAATCTTTGACAAAATCTATAAAAACACAGGTATAATTAAAAGTAAAAATTCTATTAAAAGTAACGTAAAAAAATAGACATGCTCCGTCAGTTTACTGTAAACAAAATGATATTATCATATTATTATATATTGTTATCATTATGTGTTTTAGGTTTTGACAGAGAATTTGAATGAAAATAAAAAATCATCGTCTAAGAAAAGAAAGGCGGAAAGTAAAATAGAAGAAATAATCGACGAGAATGCTTACCTATCGCATGATGATAGTTCAATAATGGAGGACAATGTCGACAAAGATCCAGACTGGAAAAAGACACCACTTTATAGTCGCATACAAAAGTTACAGGTAATTTTTTGTTACAGAAACTCTTAATTACGATAAATGTTACAATTGTTATAAGTATCTCTAATTGTAAATAGTAGTATTTTTTTTATTTCTATTAGCCTCATTTTGTCTCATCAAGTTTTTATCATGCTGTTATCATGTAGACAAGTGCAAAACATAAAAAAAGCTACATAATCTGAACGAATTGAACGAAATTATTGAAATTTTAATAAATATCTTCTTTATTTAGAATAAATCGAAACTCTCGATTCAACGATTGACCTTTAATATAGACCCTAATGAGAGCCTGATAAAATGTGCTTGTAAAACGAAATGTGTTACGCGGATATGTACGTGTCGTAAGAATAACGTAACTTGCAACAATTGTAGCTGTGATTCAGAACAATGTCAGAATAGAAACGAAGAGAATGTAAGTATCGCATTACTATATAATATATAACATATATCGCGTGCGTGCGTGCGTGCGTGCGTGCGTGTGTGTGTGTGTATCTATATCAATTCTTACGTATTTTTTTTTTTCCAGTTGCGTACTACACTGTTTTCAGATGTTGCAACATCAGATGAAGCGAGATACGATTAGAGAAAAGACAAATTATTTTTTTTTTCAATTATGCATAAAAAGTTACATTTACTTCATGATATCGTATTCAATCGAAATATTGTATGTACATATTCCAATTTTTCGTATCGCTTTATTATAGATATTTATTTTGGCTTTTTATATTTTGGCATAAACATGATAATTACAGATTAATTGTATAGGAAGGATAATTTGTTTACATTTTATATTTCGTACAATTGACATCGACCACTTGGAATTCTTAGAAATTGTAATACTGCATATATGTAAACAATATTCAGTTATTAATCTTATAATCGAAAGTGTTTCGAGATCGTCAAAAATTTATGTAAAATACGCGAACAAATCAAAAGGGCAGTATAGCGTCATAAGGAAATTTGCTTACATTTTTATCGATCTGACTGACCAAAATGATATGTTACTGACAGAGTGAAAAAATATTAAAATATGAGCAAGTCAAAACGGTGCTATAGCGCCATGAGGAATTGAGAGGGAGAGAGAGAGAGAGAGAGAGAGAGATACAATAAATAATAAATTTATTTAAATTGCAAATCCTTTTTAATCACACTATGTCTTTATACTTACAATATTATATCAGCGATTTTATAAGAGAAAATTGTTAAAGAAAAACTCAAGCTCTTACGAATAGATCGCGGATGGCAATTCAGAGTGCTTAAACAGTGATGCAAACCGACACAAGTTGTTTTGTTTTTGTTACTAAATGCTAAGAAGGATAGAATGATGCATGACGTTTGTGTCGACTTCACATGACTTGTGTCACTAAATGAAAATCACTCTTATATGAATAATATGAATATCAGCATAGAGGATCCTGAGAGAGGACTGACGGCCTTTGCATGTAATGGCAAAATGTCCTCTTATGTATGTACATACATACATACATACGTGTCCGTGCTAAATTCATTTTTCAAAATTGTTAGGGCTTTATTCTTGAAAAATTTGCAAAAATACGGAAATATACTTTGGAATGCGTAATTTTTCGAGAATAAAGCCCCAGCAGTCTCGAAAAGTGGATTTAGCACGGACACACACCATAAATTATATCCGCGGTGCAGGAAAGTGGATTTTTTAATATAGTTTACATCCATTTCTTCAGAGGACGTTAGTGCACGAGGACATTTTGCAGCCAGTTTGGCTTTACGCGTCAAAGATGTCGTGTCGATCGGATCGACTAATCGAGGATTGGTTGAGGCAGAAGAGGGTTTGAACGCGGGTGAGGTTAAATCACAAGATCTCTCTCTCTCTCTCTCTCTCTCTCTCTCTCTCTCTCTCTTTCTATATATATATATTAAAAGTCCGTAGGTGAAGTGGTTGAACTGTGGACTGTGGCGGGTGGCCGAGTCAGTCGAGTGTGGTGGCCGACTGTGGCTGTCGTCGGTCGTCGAGGGGTCGACGCCGTCGACGGAACAATCCGAACGATCAGTATCCATCGGTAAATTGGTATTTATTTATTGTACTGATCGATATTCGTGGGCACTCTCAGCGTTCGCTGCGAACGGGGAGTTGTAGGCTAACAATAAGCAAATAAGCAAACGAGTGAATGGGTGGGCGGGAAAGGTGCATTCGCGAAGCCAACAGAGTGAACAGAGGCCAACTGTTTTAGACGCAACGTAGACGTGTTCAGACGTGCACTGGTGGTGTGCAGGCTTCTCGACGTCGTTTTCAAAACAGATAGCAAATTGGCGGCTCGTCTCCTGCACTTGTCAATCGATGTCGAACGTAAATTGTTACAAGTTTAGCAATATGCGATGGAAGACGCAGCTTCTCCGGCAGCTGTTACGCCGTCGTTAACCACATTATCCAAGAAACCCGTCGGATATCCGTCGGAATATCGACATTCTCAACTTTACCAAATTTTTCCACCATTCATATAAAGTCATGGACGGTACCTGCCTTCATCAGTTGGTCGCAGCACCCATAAAAAATTTCCTGCAACTACAACGGATCAAAGAGTAAGACAAAGACAAAAGAGTACAAATCGTATTAATTGCGCCAATAATTTTGAAAAAATGTACTTAATAAAAAATCCTCAATTTTTTAAATGTCTGAAATTCAGACGAGCCGCCTGTAGGCAACACGAACTACTGTCTCTTTCTAGAGATATCTAGTTTTTTAGTTTGATTCGTGCCATTTTCTCATTCTAAAGAATTAGTTTTCCTTTAATGCTTGCTAGTTCATTATCTTATTAGATAATCCACACTCTGTTCCAATTTAATTTTTATTTTTATTATAGTTTTGCATTTTTTCATTCTTGGAATTTATCTGGTCGTTTAGCATGTAGCATCTGTTTATATGCAAAGTAATTTATGTGCATGCATGAATCGATAAATAAATGCATTATCAAATTGGTCAGTTATACATTAGATATTAATTGTATGTCTCTTGCATACGAGAGCTATAGCTGCAGTAAGCACGTTGCATCCAATGTACATATTCAATTATTGATTGATACAGTTATTATTAACCAAAGTTGCAAGAGCGCATTGTTGCGGTATCTTACTATTAGCCAATTGCCAGTTGCGGTACGGTTAGTACTCAAACGATAACTGATAAATGTACGTTATGCGCACATTTTGCTATAGTTGCATACTGATTGACAATTGAATTCTTTACTTTACAAGTACATATCTAGATGCATCTATCGTATAGTAAAATCTACTAGTTACATTTTGCAATACGTTAAGAAAAATTTAATATGCACTTAAAAATTATCTATAATCATATGTTTACATTATTATCTAATGAAACGAATGCGTTCAATTGCGTTTAGTTTTTTCACCTTAACCTTACAATCGTATGGCGTTATATGAGCTTAAAAGTGTGATTAAAAGTTATGCATGTATCAAAACCCTATGGTACATTGTGTAAACATTTTAACGGAATGCACTAGCACCGCTTGTAAGAGGATAGAAGATTGATATCTTCATGCAACATGAACGTACTCTCTGTGGACTATTCTACTGACATATGGATATGTGAAAAGAAATCTTGTGCCTGTAGCCTGGATTATTTGGTGGATTATAGGTTTCCATAGGTCTTCTTAAAGTAGTTGAGCAAGAAGGTATCTTAGTTGTGATATAACAATTTGTGTGCGTGTATCCTACTATATACATATGTCCTGTGTATACATATTTTTTATGCTTTTTCAAGATACTATGCACTTTGATATAATCCTAATGACATAATGGGATTTAAAATAAGCTAGCTTATACCAAAAGGTATTATATAATCATTTCATCTTTAATTTCTTTCTCTTTTCTTTTCCCCTCCCCCCTTTCTCTCTCTCTCTCTCTCTCTCTCTCTCTCTCACACACACACACACACACACACACACACACACACACACACACACACACACACACACACACACATCACACACTCATGCCTTTATTTTACTCTACTACTACTACTACTACTATTACTACTACTACTACTACTATTACTACTACTACTACTACTACTTCTGCTACACATGCATGCACACGCAATCTAATTACTTATAGTAATATAATAGCAAGTATACTTTAGAATTCCTTAATTTCATTATCTGCTTTGCACAGACTCGACTAGATATAAATTTCTTTTTATGTAATCTCTTGACAAATCTTTCATTTTATACAACAGCTGGTCATGTTTCATAATTTTTTATAAAAATTTTCTATTGCATTAGTGCCAATCACACTAAAATATATCGTACATATATTAATTGTGATGAAACAAATTGTTATTGATGACATTGTTAATTAGCTTTTAAAGTTATCAATGTTTCGAAATTTTACAAGTCTTTCTAACAATAGAATATAAACAATTGTATGATATTAAAAGATATTGTTTATAATTTTATTATATTTTTCAATAATTTAATATGCAATTTTATAAAATGTAGCATAGAATTTACAATAACACTGAAAAAGAAAGTGGAAACAATGTGTACACAGGCAAAATATGCAGATGTGAATATGTTTGCAGGATAAAGTGGATGAATCCACGAGCATGTACAAATGAGGCATATACTCCTACATCCATTGAACATATGGCAAATGTGGCAACTCATGGAATATGGGTTGTACCCTCGGTAATTGGTGGTATCGAACTTGTACGGCGTTCGTCAACATGGGCTCAGTTTGTTTCCGCTTGCGTATACGGCACTTCCTTGATCCTTGTCTTTGCAGTGTCAACTTTCTTCCACAGTGTACATTATTGCAATCATAACAGGTATTTTACGCAATTATTTAAGCATAATGCATATATATTATGTATAGTTTATTTCTTTCGCTCATTAATTAATTCTTTCTAATATTTTTTGCGTCCCGTAAGATATAGTAAGGTTTATATCTTCTAACAAGACATTCATCGCACATAATATAATATTTTAGACAACTAAAAGATGCATTGCATCGTTGCGATCGTGCTATGATTTACATCTTCATAGCAGCCAGTTACTTTCCATGGTTAAATATAGAACATTTCTCAGACGATGATCTGTTATTCGCGATGCGATATGTCGTCTGGATCATGGCTATAATGGGTATCCTTTACCAGCAGATCTTTCACGAAAAATACAAGATGCTCGAAACTATTTTCTACGTAGTTATGGGTATTGGACCTAGCGTCGCGATCCTTAATGTTGTAAGTAAAGCAACATTGTGTCTTGTTATTCGGATTATTCATATTAAATTTTAGAAGAGCATGAAAGCACCTGGGAAGGGTTCTTCGATCGGTGGTTCATGCTCAACAACAAAATATATTTTATGTAATTTCAAATGATTTTAAGCTAATTTTAATAAAAGTACAAGAGTGTAAGTGTCGAATAATTTACGATAAATATATTTTTGCAGTATAACTATTACAATATTACGGAATTGAAACTGGGTGGACTGATATACGTTCTTGGCTTAGTATTTTTCAAATCGGATGGTCGTATACCTTGCGCGCACGCAATCTGGCATCTTTTCGTAGCTGCGGCCGCTGGATTTCATTATTACGCGATTCTGAACCATGTATTTCCTGACAATGAGACAGACTCGACGAATGTTCTTGGACCATCTGGCAGCATGCCACAATTATCTAATATATTAAAGCCTCATATAGAGTTGTAGGAGTTGTATACTATTTTTTACAATATTTCTTCCAAATGCTAAAGATTCTAAAATGTTTTAAAGTTTTTAAGGATGAACTCTGTTCTCTCTCTTTCTCTCTCTCTCTTTCTTTCCCCCCCTCTCTCTCTCTCTCTCTCTCTCTCTCTCTCTGTACATTTCCATTTTTCCGATAGAAGGTTATCTTTTATTTACGTCTATTCAGAATTTTGATAAGAACAAATTGATTTTTTAATCATGATTCGTATATCTGTGCTCGACAACTAGACATTGTTTTATAATTATTTTAAATGTCAATGAACAAGAATAGTTGTATATAAATATATAAATATATAAAAAAGCGTAGTGAGAATTGCGAATTGAGAAGAAAGGAAAAAAGAAAAGATTTTTAAGTACCTGACGGCCATACAAGACTCCATTCATATATTATGAATGTGTTATATACTAGAGTAAAAAAAAGTATATCTAATATTACGTTAGCGGAAATATTAATATGACTCATTGTCAGTTATTGCTAATTTTACATGACGAGTTGAATATATATCTATAGCGAATATTGTATTTTTCACATTCGATCAGATTTAGTATCAGATTTAGTTTCGCTAAACCATTCATTGCTCGTGAATAATCGCCAAATTATCGTAAGAAAGAAAATTTTTTTCATGCTTGTACTTTTCCAAATACAGATGGAATATTTTTGGGAAAAACATTATTTTATTTTACATTGTATAAGTTTGATAAAAGTTTCTATATTAGAATTTTTATAAAGTGTAGATGTTAAGCTCTTAGTTTAGCATTGATAAATGGGGAATAAATCACGTTAACTAAATACACATTTTTATTTTCTACTAAGAGCATCTTTCTGTTTGCGTATAATATTGTGCCAAAATTCAATTAAATAGTATACTATACTCACGCGTCTTAGAATTTCCAACGAGCTGTCAAAATTTTTTTGAAAGAAAAAAGAAATGAATATTATTTTAATCGTGCATATTGCGCAAATATTTTAGTTACTTTAGTTAAAGTTACGGAGTGTTTTTTCTGAAATATAGCATGTTGAGCAATAGCCTTATTTCGTTACTTAGATTTTGGAACGATATTACATGTAATTTAATGAATGATATTACATCTAATAAAATCAGGTTTTACAATTATGGTACTTATTGTGTAACAGTAAAAAATTATATGATATGTTTATATCGTAGAATAATTTGTCTGCGTCTATAAAAAAAAATATACAAAACAATGTAATTTGTACTTCCTTACACACACACACGCACACACACACACACACACACACACACATCAATTGTATATTTAAAATTAATATATGTATAGTAATAGGGGCAATACTTGTATGTACTTGTACGTATATAGCGTATGTAATGTGTATGTGTACATATACAAACGTGCATACATATATGTCCAAATAATATATATGTATGTAGGTATGTATATAGAATATATAGTATTAACAATGTAAAATGTTATTACTAAAGTTTTGATGTAACGAGGATATTATAATTTGCGATGTATACATATACCGTGATATCGCAAGGAGCAAAGTACAAAATGATTATCTGCAGTTATGTTACAAGTTGTTCGTTGTCTATTATTTTTGTTATTAGGAATTTCGTGGACCAAAGTATCGTGGAGTAACATATATAGCATCTCATTGATATATACTTCCTGATATGAATGTAATACCTACTTATTGTTAGTGAAAAATAAACCGTTATATATTGGCCAAAAATTACTTATTTGGTAAAATTGGTCTACTATGCGCGCACGCGTATTATAACCATTACAGCAGTGACTGCGTTCCGTTAATCATTGCGAGTACTGAAAACTATAGTTTACGTTAGTTTACGTATACTATAGATTTTTAGTACTCGCGATGAATAACGGAATGCAGTCAGTATAGGCTACTATAGGCTTCTATTATCAAAAGAGTTTCCATGGTGACAACAGCAAACAAAGCGAAAATCGAACGAGTCGACAATGGATAAGTATTTCTGACCGGTCGTTATCACGGTCTTCAACAATTAATTGAGCAATCTGGAATCTGTGCAACGCAGTCATGAAAATTAATATGCGTACATTTTTCGAACGTGAAAAAAAATTGCAATTAACATTTTTTTCGATAAAGTAATAAAGTTTATATGTGTGATTCATTTGGCGAACCATTATTATCATATTATCATAAAAGTGTTTGCGTTCTAACGTACGACGACGATATTATTAGCGACGAAACAAAAAAATAAAATATGGATAATGTAACATATAATAAGGCGGAAAATAAAACTGCATTCTTGGCTACCAACGCGCTTAAAACACCATCGTGGTTGCTGGAGATGACCGAGTATGTAATATTATTTTACACATTACTTTTCATCTTTTTAAGAGTGAACATGGCATTGTTTTCCACATTTCTTTTTATTCTCGTCTTTTATTTTTTTATATCAGCAATATAGAAAAAATTAATATAAATAACGATGCCAAATCGCTGCAAATGGAAACATTTTTAACAATCGATGAGCAGCATGATTTTAAGAATATTACCATCAAGGAAAGTGACGATAAGTAAGATATTTATGTATAATATTTTGTAACAGTATTTCCTCAACAAAGATGTATCTACACGCACATACACGCGCGCGTACGCGTACGCACACTACACACACACACACACACACACACGTGCGCGCGCAAATAAATTTTACATATATGTAATAGAATTGAATTTATTCACTTCAGCATACATTAAGCCAAGAAGGGGATAATATTATTGGTTTATAATAAATATCTATCACACAACAGCGTACGTGTGCGTGTGTGTGTGTGTGTGTGTATTACGTTTTATTTTGATATTTTTATAGAAACAATCAACCTAGCAGCTATCAATCAAGCTTAAGCGATCTTTATTTCGATAGTAATATTAAATTACAAACATCTACGAGCAAATCACTGCCAAATACACCAAAGAATGAACAAGTACAAGTTAAACGGAGAAAAATGCGCGCTTGTTCTGCTGTTGTAAATGCAAAGCATCGTACAAAGGATGATTTTCATGGATTGGATGCATACTTGGAAAGAAAGCAGATGGAAAAGCAGGGCACGTACTTGACATCCGAAAATTATAGCAACGATAAGACTCCCTATGAGGAATCTTATTTTGAATATCGAATATCAAATATCTCGAATCATGCAGATTTGCGATTGCATTTCCCAGATGACAATTATCTCGACAGTTCTGCATTTAGTGCTGCACAGAACGAAGGAAAGCCGAAATTATCTGGTCAATATCAACAAACTTTTTTTAAATCTCTCATCTTGAAAACAATTTTGTTAAATTTAATTATTACATATTAAATTATAATTGTCTGCTAATAATAATTTAAGTTGACATCTATCTTGAAATCTTACATGCGTTTTCACGTAAATCTTATATATGCTAGAAACATTGCAACAATAGAATATTAATGTGTTGTCTGCCCAGCGATTGAGTATATGCGCATCTCATTTATTGTACGCTTAATGAATTTTTATTATCATATAATTCAGGATATTGTGATAAAATATTGTGTAATATACGTATGGTTAAGTAGATATAGTATATCTCGCCTCATGGCAGTTGAATATATCGTGTTGAATAGTCGTATTGTATTGCATTTTTTATTTTACATTACCATTCATTGCTATTTCTGTCATTTGAAATTTTATATTTATATTTACTTTTTACGTAAGATTTAAAGCTTTACAAGATTCGATCTCAATAACGCCAATCACGGCACGATTAGCATGGCAGTCAACATGTTAAATATACTTATAATACTCGTACATTGTTTTGCATTTTGATAATACGAAAAACGAATAATTTAGTTTGCATTACTTTTAGATAAAATTTACAGAAATTTTATTATTCCTGAACTTCCATCCGGAGATTCGTTGGTCATTGATATTCTCTCTACTTGGGGCGACAAACATTACGTAGGCCTCAATGGTATTGAAATTTTTTCAAATACCGGAGAACCAGCCAGAATAAAAGAGATACGTGCACATACGACAATTAATCAACCATTGAACAATGATCGTAATCCTTATATTATAAACAATTTAATTAACGGCATTAATCGAACGAGAGACGATGCAAATTTATGGCTAACACCTTATTCAAATGGTGACCATCATTATGTTTACATGATATTTGAATTTACAATTACAATAGCAATGATCAGAATATGGGTAAGATTCCTTATCTATTTTATGATAATTTCATAAAATAGTCTAGGCTTTGTAGAAATTGTGTGTGTGTGTGTATGTGTGTATGTGCGTGTGTGTGGTGTGCAAGTGTAAAGGTACACTCCACCTGAAATCACCTGCCTTCTTTTTTCAGAACTATAATAAATCCAGAATACATTCCTTTCGAGGAGCTAAAGACGTTATTATTAAATTGAATGATATTATCATTTTTTACGGAGAAATTGCTAAAGCTTCAGGGGATGACATCGGTAGCCTCGATTCTTTTGGAGATGTAAGAATTAAATTTTGTCAAATAAATATCGCAGTATATTATAACTATATACAAGTAAACAGTACAAATAATATAAATGTTTTCTATTATGGGAAACTGAACAGGTTAATGTAGAATGTAGAATGTCTATTAAATTAACGGCCGTTTATTCTTACAATTAGTATCTACTTGTTTTATCACACATAATAAATTTTGATTAATTTTATTTTGTACGTAATGTACAAAAATATTGGCTGATGTAGACTATATTATTTACGACGGACGAAAATATTCTGGAATTGATATCAAAACATGATAATACATTCATAGAACTCAATAATGGGATGTCAGATTATGAAGAGAAAGAAATAATTCGTCCGATAACAGCAACGACGATTAATGACGTAAGAAAAAGCTAATTGTATTAATAATTTAATAATGTTATAATATACTAGATAATATTATATATAATACGCGCGCACGTAATAAATGGATAATGAGAAGAAATCTTTTTAGATTATTTCAGCGAGACGTAATGATAATAGTAATGATTCCATTGAGAATCTTTCTCCTAACGCATATATCAATAGCAGAATTTACGATCCCCTTACCGCCGCTATATCTTGCAGAGAGATTCAATTAATTATCATTTCTAATTGGGGTTTACAACATTTGGTTGGTAAGTAGCGTAAATCTCATCAGTTGATACATTAAATAGCATTACATTACAATTAATAATCTGTGCGCACGTTAATTAGCATCTTTTTTCGGGTTTTTGTAGGCCTTACCGGTATAGAATTAATTGGGGATCAAGGTATAGCGATTCCGTTAGTAAACGCCAACTTGCATTGTAACGTGGTTGATGCGCGAGATTTAACGAGACTGATCGATGGACACAATGTTACAACCGAAATGGATTACATGTGGCTAACGGATCAAACGTTAAATAAGAGCATTACGATTACTGTTACTTTCGATACGGATGTATACCTAACAGGAATGCGGATTTGGAATTACAATGCATCCCTGGAGTTGTCTTATTGTGGAGTAAGAATGCGTTCGAAAGAAAACATTGCAATGATCGCGCAACGATTAATTAAACGAGAGATTCTACTTGCACAGGTAAAAGAGTTGTTAATTAAATTAGACGGTAAACAGCTACATGACGAGAATTCTGATGGCTTCCTGTTAAGACGCGCGCCAGGATCTTGCCATTATGATTTTGTCCAAGAAATTAGTTTTCTTCATCCACCTACTCGAGAACACTTTACGGATCGTATCACCAATCCAATTAAATCGCCTGAAGGTACGGTGTGTGCGCGTGTGCGTGCGTGTGATATATATGTCATTCAGAGATGGCATGTGAAGCAAGCAAGATAGAAGCACATAGTATGTACATACATACGCGTACGCGTATGTGTACGTATAATGCTCATACTACACCCATAACTTTTAGAACTTGAGTCTTTGGATTCCAATTACGAAGCTCCGTCGATGCCACGAGGATTTGTTTATCAAATAATAATTTTCTCTACGTGGGGTGACTCCTACTATGTTGGCCTCAATGGGATACAAATATATGACAATTATGGAAACGAAATCAAATTAACCACAGATAGTCAGTTTATACAAAACTCTGTGAAAGCGCGCACGTTTAATCATATAAACTTAATTTTATGCATTTTCTGCTTTAAAAAAAAAAAAAAAAAGTTTTAATCATAATTTACATTTGTTAAGTACCTCCGATCTATTTATTGCCAATCTTGCTTAATGCCGATTATATTTTGCTAGATGTAGCCGCATTTCCCGAAAGCGTTAACATAATAGAAGGAATAGATAACGACATTCGTACACCGGACAAACTTATCGATGGGATAAATGATACTCGAGACGGACGGCATGCCTGGCTAGCTCCTATACTTCCTGGACAAGTAAGCGAAAGCGAACAAGATAACAATCAATTACTCTCTTCAATTACTCTTTAATACTTGAGATGCATTTCTCAGACAAATCGTGTGTATTTAATATTTTATCATCCTATTATGGTATCTATGATCAAAATCTGGAATTATGGGAAAACCTCACAAAGGAGAGTTAAAGAATTTGCCGTAAGAGAAATAAATTTCATTAATACAAAAATATATTCACTGATAATTCTCCAATTTGCTCCAACTATACTAAAATTATTTGTTGCTTATAGATACTAGTAGACGACTTGCTAGTTTACAATGGAACGCTAGATAAACATAATTTGTACGGATTAGTAACGTTTGTAAAGGAAAGCAGCAATGAGAATCTGGTGAATCGGTAAGTCGCAAGAGCAATGCATACATTTATCAACAAAAATACAAAAGAATTTGACAGTAATTGCATGTATATATTATACAATTGTAGCTCGGAGCAAGAAGGTTGTCTTTTAAACTTGCAAAGAAATACCTCAGGTACTAATTCATTACCAGATCCATCCCTTCGGCCACATACATCTTTACAATTCAAATAATCGTAACGCTACAGATATATTTAACATATATAAAAATTGTATACCTATATATTTTTATACTTGCGGACTACTGATTGTGAGACTACTTTGAAACTTTTTCCACGTTTATATTAGGAAAATCCCGTTTAAACATCTAATTAACGACTACAATAGCATACATATATATAACAATGTATAATAATATCCATATATTGTCGTACGTTTTTGTAATAACCATCCCATATGAATGTCAGATATACAAATGTTGTTTATCTTATAAAAACAATAAAAAAGAATTATAAAGAGAGATTATAGGGGTGTATATGTGTGTGTGTGTGTGTATCTTTGATAGATTACAAGAACGAATAAAAAGATATGTATACATCAAATATATCACTCACGTCTTCGATATTTCATTTGCCTTATGCTCTCGAGTAAATTATGATGACACGAGATGACAAAGTTACGAGGGTATTATACTCGTGGTCTTTTTGTTTCTGTCAATGTAGAAATATCTACTTGGTCCATTCCCTCTTCTCCAGGTCCGGTACGCTTCCTCGCTTTCGGTGACGATTGTTTCAAACATTCCATATCGTTAAATATTACTTGTGCTCCGCCGCCACTTGTTGGCAGTATATCGCCCTATTTAAGAGAAAAAATAAAGTTGTAAAACTTTTGTATATTAATAATATTAATATAAAGATTGCATGAATGATATCTCTCTTCTATATACATAATAAATTACAAAACCTTATACAATATTGTTTCAAGTTCTCCGTCTGTATCATGCTCTTGCGCGACAAGACAGTATCTAGATGCACCATCCGTAATCTTTTTTGGAGAAGTAAGTTGCGTTACGCTCCGTCTTCTTTGCATCATTGGTTGCAATACAGTCCCGATTGGTACAAGAGGCTGAGATCTATGATCGATCCATCTATCGGCACTTTGCGATCGTCTATACCTTGGATTCGAAATGGGTATTCTATCCTACAGTGAGAAAACTTTTTTCTTTACTTTTTCTCTTGTGTGTGTGCATGTGTGTGTAGACATATATACAAAAATTTTTAAGTTGTATAATGGAGTATTTAAGAGAGAAGAAAATAATTGTGCATAACAGTTAACCTTTCGTGATACTCTATCTCTATTCGGAGTATCTCTATTCGGATTGACTACTCTCGTTGTCAATTCTGGAATTTGTTCTTTCGATGAGGCCACTGCAAGATTAATGCCATTGTCGTCAACTGAAATATGTCTTATCAATCGTAACCTATCGCCATTCTCCTTTATTTTATTCTAAATAAAAATATATTAAATTTTTAATTAAAAATATCTGTAAAAGTTAAAATTAAATATTAAATATAAAATTAGAATAATTACCTCAAAAAGTTCACGTTGTTGCTGTAGTTGTATTTTCATTTCTTTGCTCATTTTTTCCGTCTCAACTTTAAATTTTGTATTCAATCTCTGCTTCGCTCTTCGGTTATCTATCTCACGTAGATTTAATGCCAGATCTCGATCTTTCACCTATACGCGAACGTCACATATTATTTAAATTAATCTACAAGCATACAAGCAGATGCATGCGTGCACATATGCACACACACAATAGGTATAAATCAATATTGAACGCACTTCTTGCTGTAAATTTCGCACTGTTTCATTAGCATTATTTAATTTACACCGAAGATTATCGTTTTGTTTTTCTGCTTCGCAAAGATGACCTTGAAATGCCGATATCTGTTTTACTTGCTTTGTATTTGTAGCTTTCAACGAAGCTACTTCAATTCTTAAACTTGCATTTTCTTGCTCTATTCCCATTAATATCCGTCTAAAATCCTCTTCTATAAATAAAACGCATCTTATTATTACTATTACTATTGTAGCACATCGTTTGACTAATTGTAAGATAATTTTACAACTAAATATCTCACGTTTCTTTTGCAAATCCGCGCGAAGTATATTGCGCTTGTTGATACGTTGTTCCAAGTATTGTATTAAAGATTGTATTAACTGATCGTTATCTGAAGTAATAGTCTCGAATTGAGGAAATGGTCCGCCCAAACTGAAATAATATTTAAACGTTCGATTACATTATGCGGTAATTAAAAAAAAATAAAAAGGAGGAAAAGAATTTGAATATGTATAACTATGTTCAATCAATCGTTGAAATGTACCTGTACACTAGGCCTAGATCAATGTTCAAATCAGCTGCTTCCGGTCGGCCTTCTCTTTCTAATTTGCTTCTTGCTTCCTTGAATATCTGAAATAATAAAATTTATATTGACACGCATGAAAGCGCGTATGCGCGCGCACATTCCGAAATTATAAAATATTATTCGAGCTAGAGTTGCTACTTTATTCGCTTGTCTTCTGCCAGGAGTGAAACCGAGGTCCAATTTTACAGGATTAGATCTTGTGATATGCACTTCTTGAGTCATTTCGGCAAATTTCATGACTTGCTACATATTGAACATTAAAGAAATTAATAATTTATTTGTATCTCTTTGTCTTTATAGATATATATTTAACACCATCTTACTACGTACAATCGTTTCGTCATAATCATCCGCTCTCGGATTTACACAGACTATCATTCTGACCTGTCCTTCTCCATCAAAATAGTTTTTGAATAAATGTGTAAGCTTGGAATCTCGATAAGGTACCATTTTATTTGTACCCTGATTCTGATTCTCTCTCAAAATTTCCAAACACGACCGCAGAGTCATTAGAGAGTTATTAATGTTTCCTACAATTAAAATTACATGCTCGTTGTTCAAAGGCTTTCATATAAATTTCACAAGTACAACAAATGAAATGTCTTACCTGCTTCTCGTAAACGTTGACCGGTATTTTTAGTGCGATTCGTTCGCTCGCTACCCGCCAAGTCTACTAAAGATAATTGACTTACGCACACGACTCGTTTATCCTGCATCACAAGTTCGCCCTCGCAATCTAAAGGTGCCTAAAAATTGTGCAAGGAAATTAGAGACAATATAAGCGATTGCATTTTAAAATAACTCTGATGTATGTGTATGCGTATGATAACAAGTTATAAAAAAGTGTCACCTGTACAAGCCTGATGGTGAAAACACTGTGCGATCTACTCGACTCTGCATTCAATGCTGTATGCGCGACGCGTCTTTTCCGTTGTCCACGTTGAAATAGCTCAAAAGCTTCCTCTGCACTTTTCACTTCAACTTCCGTGACAGCATGTACATACATATTTTTGTTACCATCTTCCCTAACTATTTTACTTTGCAGTGTTCTACATTAAATAAAAGAAAAAGATAAATGAACAAAAGTACCACTCAGGTAATAAAACAAAAACAAAACAAAAAAACAAAAAAAATTGCAAAAATTTTTTCTCACGATATGTATTTACTTGGTTCTGATATCATCTTCATCCAACAAGTCATATACACTGTTGTTGTATATTTCAACATACGTGATAAATACAGCATATGCATTATCTGGTTCAACTGTCACGCTTTGTGATTCGTTACGTTCATGAGCTAGCGTTGGATTACTCTCTCCATCGCTGTCTATTTTACGACTGTTGAATGTTACTTCATAAGATATAATTCCATATTTTTGCAATTATATAAATAATCTAACTACGAGTAGAAATATTTATCTATTTATATAAGAGATAATTTCATTAGATGGATTAGAAAAAACTTACTGTTTGCCGAGTCTTGCTCTTTGTGATAGACCTGCGTGAAGTTCATGCTGCCTATCCAGCATGGCATCAGCCTCGCTTTGTATATCAAAACCGTTTAATTTATCTGGTTTAAAGACAAACTTTTTCGTTTGATAATTCGCAATAGTATTGAAAATAACATCCAAACACCGAGGCATAATACCAGCATCCTGTGGTTCCCCAGTCATTGTATACGTTTTACCACTACCTGTTACACCGTATGTAAACAAGAGACCATTTTTTCCATGAATAAGATTCTCAACAAGGGGAAGGGCAACAGTTTTAAATATCTCCCTCTGCGTCACATCGGACATAAATACATGACTGAATGTCGTTTGTATCTCCCTGTTAGTTATAGTACGAAAATTGGCTGCTGATTCCGGAGGCGTTATCACTACAGTCATATCAGATGTAACTCTCATGCACGATACATCCGTTGGAGATTGCATTGGCCGTAAACGACAATAAACTTGCACAGGATCTTTAGACATCATATTCGATCCCTTTGGCCGACCGATTGGCCGACGAGCTGGAGTTTTCGAACGTCTGGAACATACATTTTTCGCTTCTTATTTCGGTTTCTTAGCGTATTCATAAGCGTAGTATAGTTTAGGCCACTCATCGAGCAGCTTGAAGGCTTGAGGATAATTTTACAATATACTTACGCGGGCTTCATTGTTATATAAGTCAGTTCACTGTTTGTAACAATAAGTATCAATTAAATCAAGTTGAAATTATTGTAACAAATTGTACCGGTTATGACAGGCGTGCGTCAGTAAAAGATCGTTATGGTTTTTCAAATTGAAGCTTGATATAATAGATGCCACCACACGCGTTGGTATTCAGTTCCACCAACTTGAACCTGAATCTAAACTAAAGAGCTTCTAGATTATCAGAGAAGCGTGACCGGCTTATGGCAGTATCGCAAAAGTGCTAGAAAATATTAAAAATGTACTAAAAATGGAGTCGAATGGCCAATCATAAGATTAATTTAACGGTATTATAAATGCCTGCCGAATAAATCAATCTTATGATTGGCCATTTGACGCTATTTTTAGTACATTTTTAATATTTTCTAGTACTTTTACTGCGATACTGCCATAAGCCAGTCGCGCTTTTCTGATAATCTAGGACTCTAGCTCCCTTCTGTTACTTTTTACCTCCATGCTTCAACAGCCAGACATACAACCACATACCACATGGAGGAGTTGGTATTGATGTGTGTTGAGTAAAATTTAAATTTCATAATATATAAAATATTTTGCGCGTAGCATTTTGCTAAAAATAGCTTGATTTTATCAAATTTATTTTATTGCCATATGATTTTATCTTCTTCAGTGAATTAATCACAGCAAATGAAATTTGCATTCTGCAATATTTTCCATACTATATATATATATATACAAAACTTGGAACATATGAATATTCTCGCTGTGAGGAATGTTTTATCTTCTCTCCAAGCCTTCTTCACATAACGTTTCATCGTAGCTGGTATTATGAATGATATTTGTATATCTTGCTATGACTGATAATATTAAAGTAGTTTCAAGGCCGAAGGTTAGATTTTGTCAATTTTCTGACAATGCACGAAACAAAGTGGAGATTGTTGAACATTGTAAAAAACAATCTGCTCTGCAAGGGAATCGTCCAAGAATCAAGGAAATCATATCTCTTAAGAAACCCATCAGAGTTGTAGATGCTACAAAATCTGCAAGTGTTTGTGACAAGGATGTATCTTTGATTAATTGTAACACTGATACCTCGCATTATCGTACTACATCTGACAATACTCGAAATATATCTTTGTACGATAAAAATATGTCAAAAGTCGAGAATGAAATGATTCTGCGTGATGCAACTGGCGTTCAGAATACAAGGAGTAGTTGTAACATGTCGCAACCTGACAAGAGTTCACAAGATGATGTTCCAAAAGGTTGCACAAAGAGTTTGCGACAGAAGGGGAAAGAAAATGCAAGTTTACTGTTGAAAAGAGCTATATCTAATAAAAATATAAGCGGGACAAGAACATGTAACTCTCAACATGTACAATCAGTTACCCGAGAGAAATTTTCTACAGGTAACAATGCAAATAGTATGCAAAAAGTAATTGTTCGAGACTTTAAAAAACAAAAAATGACAAAGTCGCAATCTGCACCAAGCATTACGAAAAAAACAAGGAATTCAATGATTGAAAGGAGAATTTTTAGTGCAAGACCTGCATCATCTTACCTTTACTCACCTGCATATAAGACTGTGGCAAAAAATAAAATATCTCCAATTAAAAAGATGGTATTACATAACATATCGGAATCTAAAATCAAAACATCTATGGGACAAAGAGTTTTTTGCAAGGTTAATGCAAAAACGAATGATGTAAATGAAAGACGTATCGTTACATCGGAAGTAGAACACTTGATTCAACCAGAGTACAATTCTGTTATGTGTACTATTAATAAGCTGAAAGAACTTGAACAGCAGAAGGTTGTCACAGATATCAACCTTGTGCCATATAAACTAAAGACTTTTCTAAATGGAAAGGTAAATTTTTATATATTTACATAAATTTGCCTTATATACTCATGTATATATACGTGCGCTTGCGCGCGTTTGTGTGTGAGTGAAAGTATTTGAAAGCGTCTCTTTTTTTTTTGTCATAGATTTCTGCGGCACTTGATTTTCCATTGGATGAGGCAATTTACAAAAACTTGATAGATTTGAGTATTGATGAGAAACAATTGCCACCAACCATTACACGAAGTAAGGATCCAGAACCACGGCAAAAAGATATAGTACCGAAACTTTCCGACTTTTTCGTACCTAAAGATACAAAGGAAATTTGTGAAGCTGTGCACGTTAAATCTCGGGCATCAAAAATTAATGATAATTGGAACGCTTTTAAAATTAGCGATAGAATCCTTGAATGGAAATATAATATAGATGATATAGATTAACACATCTTCCTATATAGTTTTGTTTGATAAAAATAATAAATTTTAAATTGCTGTAACATGGACAATAAAAAATTTGGAAGAATAAAGTCAACTGAATATAATTAAGACATACACAGAATACAGGGATAAATTACTTGAGATATATATATATATTTTTTTTAAACAAAATTAAATATAATTTTACCTAATTTACTGATTACATTTACAAATGGAATATTATTATTATAGTATATTGATGAATTACACTTCTTTTACTCATGAAATGATTATTGATTTTCCTTCAGAATCAAATTCCGATGGCATCGATACAGAATTGATACCATGGTATCTTCGTTGCAGATAAAGGTAGATACGGCATAGATTATAGTAAAGACATGTACCAGCCAGTATCATTCCAATTACAACTCCAGCTATGATTATCCTATTAAAATTTCGTTAGGTTTAATATATTTTAAGTATAATGCATTTTTTCTGAATGAAAATTTATATATAATACAACATATTTACACAGTGATCCATATGTCGTAGTCTTTGTAGCTGCAGCATACATTTTCGTCGCAACAATACTCTGACGATTCACATAAGCCCCATACGCAATAATGCGCAGTAGTCTGAAAATTATACAAAAAGCAAAGAAAATATATATATATATATATATATATATATATGTATATGAATTTAAATCAAACTTATGGATAAATGAGAGAAAATATGAATCGAGATGTAAAAATTTTCATGCACACACTACATTTATCCGACATCAATGTTGATAAGTAAACCTAGTAAAAATTGCAGATGTTATAGGTCATATTCTACTGCAAAAGCATAACATTTTTACAAACGTCTGTGATATCGGTAAAATACGAAAAAAATGATAACTGATGACACTAATGCGAAATACACAGATTACCGGTGAAATCGCGAAACTCCAGGTTAATATAATAAAGAATATATTGTTTGATAGATACTCCATTGTGCATCATAACCCTAAATTAATTTAAACCATGGACGTAGCATGTCCATGATTTGAACATGATCTGACGAGCCATATCGACGTATCCGACGATTATGCAGGATTCACATACCGGTGTGAACTGTGAAGCCAGCTGTCGGACTAACGATTTCAATAATTTCGAATATGCCATTTGTTTGCTAATTTTTGCATCTATTTTTATTTTGTTTGTATATTAATTATTTTGGGTAAAAATCGAAAATAAAATTTGGACAAGTTCTTGTTTGCGCCAGTCACTAGATTATT
>NW_012028707.1:0-18885 GCF_000956235.1 Wasmannia auropunctata | reverse complement strand
GCTCGGATATGCACGCGGGTGACATTAAATTATTTCCAGATTAGCAGAATTTTCTTATAGATTATGTTCGAAACTGACGATTTTTGGATCTTTGAAGTGAGTCTTTTAGTTGCACGATCATATTACAACTTATTTGGCTAATCTGTTTAATGTGTTTTTTCGTACATACATTGTAATTTTATCAACATACAATCGGACAGACAATCGGTAGAGTATTTCTGACAAGAATGTCGTTCGTAAAACGGTAAAACTAACATATACTTGTTTTCCTGTACTCTAGGATTCTTTCGACGATGTTGGAGGAAACAAAGATGAAACGAGGAATAAATCCCATTCTTCAAGTCAAAACAAAGAAAAAATACCGTCAGTCAAACGGCGCAAAGTGGACTGCTGCGAGGATGCTTTGCCGACGGTTAGTACTTTTGTTGAGAAATCCGAATTGGATATTATTGCGAATATTTTGGATAACGAGAATCTACCTTCCAAGAATAAAGACGACGTTGTGTCAGAGGATCGAGGGGATCTGTTGTTGTTTTTCCAGAAAAATACTTCTCGAGAGAGAAGAAACTTTAACTTGGTAAATAAAGTAGAGAAAGATTCGTCAGAAGTACAAAGAGAGACACGAGAATGTTTTCAGTTTGAAGTGGATGCAACATCGAAGAAAGTATGCCAATATAAAGAGCCCAGAGAAAAGAGTCACGAGTCTGTAATTAATGTAAGACCCGATAAAGAAGTAAAATTGATTAGAATATTTCCTGGACCAGCTGGCTTAGTGCCGGATGTGAAAAATGATAATGTCTCTGCTGCATCTTATCTGAGTAGTGTTGAAGTATTGGAAAATAAAACATCAAGCAAGCGCATTGAGATCAAGACTCAAGATGAGAAAAATTTGTGTGGAGAGAAAGCTTGGAAACTTTTATTCAATGATTTACCACATAATTTTTTACGGGATTATAAGATTTCCATTGTTAAAGACAAAGCAAATGCTAGTCATTGCAATAGTATGAAAGTAAGATTTATAGCAGGAGTGTTGGATTATGTAGATCATAGTCACGACAATCCGTTTGTTATATTAAAAGATTCAACGGGTAGTATAGAAGGTACCATTCATCGTGACATTCCATCAACTTATCCTGGCATATTAGAGCCGAATGTTGTTATTCTTTTGTATGACGTAGGGCTATTAAAAACTACAACGTATGTAGTAACGAATAAATATCATATTCTAGTGTCTCTAATGAACTTACTAGCCATATATTCGGATAAAGGCCGAATTGTAAGTACATCTCTTATGGAAAGCATTTTATCTCATATTTCAAATCACACCGAATTAAATAGAATTAACAATTGTATGCCAGTTTCGAAGGAGCCAGTTTACGTTTCTGAATTGCAAAAGGTAGATGAAAGTCGTGACGCACTTTTGCAAACTAATTCCTTTATCGATTCGTCTACCAAGAATTACGAATCTGAATTAGTGAGAAATCCGCCATTAAAAGTTTTAACAAGTGGAAAATATGAAAGTTGTGAGGAGACTTTTAAGAATAATGATCAAAATTGCAAAGTCACAAACGAGATATTTGAATGTTTCAACTATTCGATGGATGGGGACGATTTTTTTACTACCGACTGTGACTTTACAACTTTGGAAAAACAGAATTGTCTTAATCGTTCGCTATCCAACAGTATTCCGCAAACTAGCAAAATTCAGCAGTGCGACTTGAAAAATACAAAAAAAGAATCGACGATAAATATTCAAAAGCAGACGAAAGAACACTTGCCAAAGACCTTAGAGAAATGTATTAGAGAAATGTGCGATACACGTTACTCGCGTGAAGATTGTTTTTCGTCTTACGATGATACGACGATTTGCAGAGATTCGAATTTAAACATGAAATCCACATTGCCAGCAATAAAATGTAACGTCAAAAACTTAAAACCTCTAGTAAGCCATTTTACTCACGATAAACATGAGTATGATTCGGACGATGAAATTTTGTCGCAGTTGGACGTAGATAACATCTTTGATAAACAAAAGAAAGATTGCTAAGAAGAAGCGTATGTGTATCTCTGCAAATACATCAATGTAATGCGTCGCGCGCGCGCGCGCGCGCGTGCGTGATATTATAGTTTTTAAGTTACAATAATTACTAATTACTAATAGCTAATGTACAAAAAATGTATAAAAAATCGATGTTGACGTTACCATGTGTTATAAGCCTAGTACAGTCTTGAAAATAAAATCAGTTTCGAATTAAACATTAAAATAAGACATACTATGATGTGTGCGTATACACATACATACATATGTATACGCGTGATAAATGTTTGTATTTTCGAATTATTGGAGATAAAACTGTTTGTAAGATCGTATTTGTGATCTTATTATCTCTTACTTGGATTTATAAAACATTATTTATCTAAAGTCATCTCGTAAAGTTAATACAGTTTTCGATAGCGAAGGAGGTTCCCATATAACTTAATTGATCACGCGTCATTGGGAAGAAAAGAATAACATTAAATAAGCGTTATGATTTTACGACGTTGTATATTTACGAGTAAGTACATATGAGACATATGTATATAAATTACGTATGCCCAAGTATCTATAAAATTTTTGAAAATACGACAAAGCGAGCGGCTGTGATTGCATAATGTGATGGGCCCGGTATGACTACGAATGACGCACAATATTTGCCATATCACGGCTATATGCTTACTAATTACTGAATTCGAAGACAGGACAAGATTGTAATTGCGATTAAACGTTCACAGCTGCAATATATTACTTTTACTTAAATAAAGGACGAGATAAAATATCTTTTTCAATTTAAACCAGCTATCTGATTGTGAACTACTCGACCTGTCTCTGCCGTGTGAACGCAAGAGAGCAAGCGTAAACATATACACCGTACCGCGCTTTAGTATCTATATAGTCGTTTTATAACTCGATCAAAAATTATGATTCATATAATTCGCTCATCACAGGATTATCAGACAGTACATCTCAAGATTAATCCAATGGATATAGGTATAATACACTGCGCATTGACGCATATTAACGTCGATTATCGATCTTGCCTTTTTCCATGTGTGTGCTAATACATCTTTTTTTGTATATACAATACTGAAATTGCGGATAAATTAAAGAAGAAATGACTACGTGGAAAGACGAAAGAAGTTAATTCTTGATATAAACGGTAGACTCATAACATCTGCACAACTAGAGCGCGTGAAGTAGGTATAGATTCGTCGTTCGAAGCGTTATCAACGCTTAAATTTAGTGGCACAATTTAGGCATAATTATATATGTGAATCACACAACTAAATTCGTGAGCGTCTTCTACAGTCACGACTGGATTTCGGTGCCTAACGAATTCTAGATATACCTATATGAATTTCTTAACTCCAATGTTTAGCCATTTAAACATATATAGTATGTATATCCGCACCGAAGATCCAGTCGTGACCATAGAAGGCGCTCACGAATTTAGTTGTGTGATTCACATATATAATTATGCCTAAATTACGCCACTAAATTTAAGCGTCGATAACGCTTAAATCAAACGACGAATCTACCTAATTCACTTTTTTTTTTAACAAAGAGACAGATATTAAATGGGACAACGAAGCAAAAGCCGAGGCACAAGTTTACCGAACAGAGATAATGTACGATTGAGAACGCGAGTAAGGGAATTACAAATATCAACGGGAAAATGTGGGATAAGAGATCGCGAGATTAAGATCGTGCAAAACAATAACTCACTTTCGTCCGCATACCTGCAGGATTATAGAGATGATTCCGCGTACGCATATTATATATTTATTTCCATTTCTCGTCTTTTGCAACACGCATACATCAATGTCGAAGTTTTACGTCGTATTGTCTTTTTTCGGATGTCTAACGAGAGACCTTCGAGTATTGCGACAAAAATTTAATTGGATCTTGGTCTTTTCCAAACATGTCATATTGTAAAATATGGAATTCTAACATTTTTATGATCGATAGATAAGCGCGTGCACCGCATACCTTTATGTACATTTTAATGGAAAGAAAAAAAGATGCGCAAAAACCTATGATTCGTCCACCAAGAGATAAAGAGAAACAATTAAATTGTTACGTATATTTACGTAACAAAATTGTTGGCAATTTCATCAGTGGCGTAGTTACATCAGTGCAGTGCAAGAGCATACGCCACAGTTTTTCATTCGCGAATAAAAGCCATTATTTGGTGCACTCGAATTTTCTCTTCGATTTCTTTTCGAAGGTATAATTAATTGGCTAGAACGATATAATTATTTGGCAGTCTTCAAAGTGAGAAAATCAACTACGAATATGGGCAATCAATTATACAAATTCCTTCATTTATCGCACATTTCATGTGACTCATTCTGACGCCTACCGTTATCTCGATCTTCGAGTACAATTTAAATTCCGTTATACAAATATACCGTTCTCGGTATTTTGCAAGAAAGAAAATTCCATCCCGTTGTAACGTATTGCGAAAGTTTGTCGAAATCGACGAGGAAAGAAGGGGTGAGAATACATGATGTCGCACCTTATCCAGTAAGACCAGCAGAGATCAGAGAACACCGGGACCGAGCGAGAGTGAATTGAGGTAATATATGCCTTCAGCACACCAGCGTGATGTTCGTCGCGTTCGACGTGCGATATTCAATGAGCATACAGTTTTATCTTTTATTCTTTATGTTGTTCTCAATCTAAAGTTGTGCGATCATTCGATATCGCGTGTCGAATATCGTGCTGGTGTGCCGGAGCTATAACGCGACACGTACGAAAGCATGTTACACACGCATCACTAGCTGTTCCATTCCGTTCCAGCGATAGACGTGAAACATAATACTACGACAGTGCAGTTTAGCACCGTATATACATCTATAACGAGATACAAACGGCACGCCAGCAAGAAAAAACACGTCAAGAAATGTGTTAATCATCGACTAAACCATTTGTGCAAAATCGCTTTAGTTATGCTAACGTATTCTAGCTAGTTACCGACGTTTACTCGCGGTGATCTTATGTGCCGTGAACGACAATGAAAGCTCTCGTGGTTCTTGCAGCTCCCGTTTTTGTGACATTGATTACTCGTGCGGATTTCAAGTAATTCCGATTAGACGTACGAATTGTTCCTAGCTGCACCTTGGCACGCGCCAAGGTACTCGACCGGCAACAAGTATTTCCAACGTGTGTACGTACGTTTCACTTGCGCATTATCTGCAATACTTTGGACAGCTTGCCTTGCCAATCGGATATTGTGCGGAATTTTTGAAAATTCCGCAACTTACGAAAATTTTGCTAGTCGATTCGAATCGATGTACGGACGTGCAAGCGCGCCTGCAGCGTATATACCTATATATTTTGCAACGCGCGCGAAATTACCGGCTCTTGTCGCCATTGAAGAGGCGAAAGTAAAGTTAAAAAAATAGCATCGCATTCGTACGTATCGTATTCAGCTTCTATTATTATCATCGTTGTAATTGTTATTAACGTACGTACATTTACATATATATATAGGATGTGTTCCGTTTCATGTGTGATGTGCATGACATATCATTTTATCTTTGTTTAACATTCAGTGAACATCAAGGATAAAATGTACATCATGCATGAAACGGAACGCACTTATACATAGGACATGACGCGGATGATGATTATTGCGTTGCGTATTCATGCTTTTAGTACTTACAGCGCTCACAGAATCCCATTTTAACCTTTGTTGTTTATCGAAATGTTAAACAAAGAAATCATGCTCACGTAGCGCGTGAGTGTTGAAAAACGAAATGCAGCCGATGGCGGTTGTGCACGAAAGGGTACAAGAGTTAAAAAATGTTACGTTTATAATATGCGAGACGTTATTACGAATTAGAGTAAAAGTGCTTGCGACACAAATGAAAAGTAACATGCAAATAAAAATTTATACGCTATATATAATCCGTATCCCTAGCTGATACGTATCGTAATTATATTTCTAACATTTTCTACTCGACGAGTCATTAAATATCATTCATTCAATATCTTTTTAAGTTTTATTAATAATTCATAGTAATATTTCTCGCTTCAAAACGTATAATATTGTTTCAAAGTCAATATATTAATTGGCTTCTTGTTCTCTACGGTAACATCAATATATAAAAGTTGTGTAAGTTATTCGCTGAATTCAAATTTGACGTCAGAAAATCAAAATTCAAAATTGAAATGATAAATCCGTATGGCGTATTGATAATTGGAAAAATAAATTTTCGTATATGTTTTTTGAGTTTAAATTCAAATAATATATATATATATATATATATATATATATATATATGTATATATATATGCATCAAATTTTGAAAATTAAAAAAAAAGAAATTATTCAAATATTTTGTTATACACGGCTAGGATTTGTTGTATTCTAATTAATATAGTAATTAATATAATAGTACAGAATGCATTGTAGAGACATTACGCGATGGATTGATTTTTTGACATTGTTTTTTTGTGTTTTTTTAGTTTTGATCTTTACATTTTCATTTTTAAATTTATATAATTATTAGATTTGAGAAAAAAGTATCCCTTAATTTTAGTATTAGGAATCCGGAAAAACAAGTATTAACTTGCTATTCTTTTACTCACCTGCTTCAAAGTTCTTGACTTACGTAAAATTGAATTTTCCTTACATTTTCAATCGAAACTTTGATCGAATACTAATAGTAATTTTTATGACAGCGATTATATTAGTGACTATTTAATCTTTAGTTTTAAGTGTTTTTCTAATTGATCCTAGAGAATTTGACATAAAACATTTGAAATAAAACTATTGATTATAATCTAACAATTATTGAAGCTTTTATACTTTCGATAAGGAAGTAATCATTTTAAATAGTTGAACAAATCCACAAATGAAGGGAAACGTGGCAAAAAATCGAAACATTTTGATACTCTCGTATGCGCGCTTACACACACACACACACACACACACACACACACACACATATATATAGTATAATATATGTGTGTATCACACATTGTATGTCGTGTATTAATCTCCTTATCGATCATAACTACAATCTGCAATACATGTATAACCGGGGTTCTTATATGAGCGTGCCTATATGAGCTACTGTGAAAATCGAGGTAAAATCCCTTCATGGTAAAATCGCATGATTGGTTTTGCAAAACAACAGATAGAGATGATAAATTGACGCAACGTAGATTAACGTTTATAATATCCGTGTCTGTGATATAAATAAAATATGACTAACTTCCGTTGGCCTACTCCATTTTCAAATCATATCTATAAAATGATGTTTATCTATAGATGGATGATAGCGGCTTTAAGAGAGAGAAACGTGTTTCAATTCAAAATACAATATAATAGATATTGCCATAACTTTTCTGTTACGTAACATCGACGAAACATTTGCGCGTGGTTTAACACATAGCAGTAAAACCGGAGCGCTAAATAATCTTTAAATAAGCAATTTTGCATTTCGCAGGCGACACATCGTCGGCGACAAAAAAAGACATTTAGTGATAGCTATACTATTGGATCGGTAACGAAAGAAGCTGTATCGAAATTACGGAACAATCGAACAAAGTCGAAGTTATGATCGATGCAAATGGTAAGCATGAAAAATAAAATGCGAAATAGGAATATGAAATATTGGCAATCGATAGATTGTCGCAAGAATAATTTTGCATTCTAATTTTGATATTTTTGCGTTATCGCGGTATCTTTTAGTAACAGTAACTCTTAGTATGTATAATATACTCTAAATTCTATAGCATGGAAAGTCGATCGATGTGAGGCGTTGCGTAATTTTCGTTCATAACAAATTTAATATATTATATATGTAATTATATAGAAATTGAAATAATTTCTAATTCTTTTTTTGATTCTTCTTCTGTCAAATATCCTTGTACAAATATCAACAAGTGAAGAATGTGGAGGTAAAATATTTTAACAAATCTATGCACAATTACACTTTCTCTCTCTCTCTCTCTCTCTCTCTCTCTCTCTCGCGCCCTCTTCTTTATTCTTTCCTCTAAAATTTTTTGTTTCTATTAAAAGTGCTTTAACTAAAAGTTTTACATTTATATAAAAAGAATAAATATTTTGTATTAACACAATAGAAATAAGGAAAGCTAGAAAGAAATACGCTGCGCAAAATATACATATGGATTATTAGCATAAATCTTTTATTTTAAATAGTTGATGTATTTTATGGATAACTTTACGTTATTTCTTTCTTAGGAGTAAATGACAACAAAGAGTCGGATGTTATATGGCAGAAAATTTATACTGATCAAAATGAATATCTGGTATATATATATACCACTATCTTTTATATATTAAATTTATACATAATTATATATATATATATATATATATATATATATATGTATGTATCTCTTTGTTATTTGCAGCACTATTTATTACAATTTATTATTCACACGGTATTTTAGCGTATTTACGGATTCGAGAAAAGTTCGCCGAGGACCACTCTAACATACGTATCGTATGTATTGTCCATTGGATTGGTTCGGCTATTGTTTCACTGGTATCCTTGGATGCATCTGTATGCGACTCATCGAAAATGTGCTTTAAGTTACGCCACGAAAATACTCGCGATAGTAAGTCTATTTCTTTCGTTGTTATCAATATTATGCGCTTTATAAATTATTATTATTGAATAACGATCGTACAACTAGATAGAATATTTTTGAGAATAATCAATAAAAAAATGATTTTTTTTTAAATATCATAACGAAACTAATCATTTCTCATAATTTTTTAGACGCTGAATCCGAATCCGATTATAGAGAGTTGCTCTATTACGTCAAATTTTGAGAAATTTGCAGATAAAGTTGTGAAGAAGGGCTTTTTAAGTATTATCATATTGTAACTTCGAAATGTGACTTGTTGGAGAAATGTTTTCATGTTTAACAATAAATAACTTGTTAACCACAGAGGACACAAAAAATTTCTTTTGAGGGTTGAAATGGTTGAAAGTTCTAACAACTTAATTTTGATTGCAAAAACACTTTTCTAGGACGTCACATTTCGAAGTTATAATATGATAAAATACGTGAAAATAGCCTATTTTTGTAACTTGCAAATTTTTCAAAATTGTGACGTACATGATAGAACAATTTTACAATCGGATTCGAATTCAGCGTCCAAAAAATTATTTGGGAAATTATTTGGGAAATGACTAATCTCGTTATGATGTTTGTTTTGTTGTTGAACTGTGTAATTATACATATATATATATATAGGTGTATATATATATATATATATATATACACCTATATATATATATGTATATAAATATATAAGAATAACAATAAATGCAGGATCATTATCAAGGATACAAGTCATACTTTGTACGAGATGTCCGGAAAATTTCTACTAAAGATATAACGTAAGTTTGTTTGTAATATGTAACACACACACATATATATATATATATATATATATATATATATATTATATAGATATATATTGTATATGTATTAAAAGAATAATATAAAGTCAAAATGGCGAATTTCAGACTGGTCTCTAATTTTATTACTGTGCACTTTCAGAGCGAAAAGTTTATTGGCTATTTTGGATACTGTTGATCAAGATCTCTTAGAGAAAATTAAAGATAAAAAACTAAAAATTAATTTGGAGAATGGCACGCGTTGCGAAGTTCATGAATATAAGGCTTTTTGGTGCAAAAAGAAATGTTATATCTGGGACACTACGAAAAATATATTCTCGAGACTCGTAGGGCTTGACAATGGTACAATGTGTTCTGATCTCCATGTCTCGTGCAGCAATGGCTTGTCCAAGGAAGAACAATTACTTAGGTGACAGATACAGATATTCTAGATATACACATTTTATATGTATGTATAGATAAATGTAGGTAATGCCAAACAATCGATTCCATATATGTATATGAGTTAGTACGAGTGAAGTCTCCAAGTGAAGTTATATTTTCTTTCAAATAAAAGAAACATTTTCATTTTCGTTACAGGCGCATTGTCTACGGAAATAATGACATTATTGTTCCGCTTCAAAATATCGGAGTATTACTACTGCTAGAAGTTTTAAATCCATTTTATATTTTTCAAGTATTCACACTATCTGTATGGTTTGCGGAAGGCTATTTGTATTATACTATCGCTATAGTATTAATGTCACTGTTTGGCATTACAAGCTCTATTGTACAGACGCGTAAGGTATGTTTCTACATATGTTTCTATATACAAAAGTAGGTAAACTTATCTCGTAATAAAAATTTCATTACCTATTATTCTTAGAACCAATTAAATCTACGCGGTACCGTTGCTTCGAAGACCGTTTCGTTAGAAAGTGTACGCGTACTTCGTGACACTGGTATTTTCGAGAATATCTCTAGTAAGCAATTGGTACCCGGTGATCTCATAGAATTACCAAAACATCAAACGACTCTCGTATGCGACGCGGTTTTATTAACTGGACAGTGCATATTAAATGAATCCATGTTAACGGGTAAATATATTTGTATCTTTCAAATATACATTTTAGGGCACGATCAGATTTCCACTCAAGTTCCATCCCATTTCATCCTTGTTGTTCATCGAATGTTAAACAAGGATAAGACGATATCTGAGGAGCACTTCGGTGGGAATCTGAACGCGCCAATACTTCTCCCTAATAAAAGTTTTCTCTCTCTATATTTGCACATGTAGCATGCACGCAAATCACAAATATATTTACATATCTATATAAATTTACTTGTTTTACCAATTTTAGGCGAGTCTGTACCAGTGACAAAAACATCTTTACCATTACGCCACACATTGTACGACGCTAAAGAGTATACGTATCACACGTTGTTCAGCGGTACTACTATAATACAAACCAAGTACGAACAATTTTTATTTTCAATAGATGCAACTGTCGATAATTATAGTATAGATAATTGACGAGTGATATTCGCAGATATCACAGCGATCAACCAGTACTCGCGAGGGTAATCAGAACTGGTTTTTTAACTAACAGAGGTGCTCTAATTGCCGCTATACTATATCCACCTCCAGCGGATTTTAAATTTGATAAAGATTCATATAAATTTATTGGCATTTTGGCATTTATCGCAACTTGTGGTTTTGTATACACCGTAATAATCAAGGTAATTCTCTCAAAGTTTAAAATTTTAATTCAAATATAGATGCTTTGCAAACTATAAGTTTAATTGTATCGTATCCATATATATCTACTGTGATAGGTTGGTATTCATTTTTATAAAGAGAGATATCTATAAAGAATAATATCTAAACCTGCTGCAAATAATAATAATAATAACAACAATAACAACAACATCAACAACAACATTACGATAAATATTTTAGGTTTCGAAAGGAATTATAGCTGGAGATATAGCGATAAAAGCATTAGACATCATTACGATAGTCATACCTCCGGCATTACCAGCAGCAATGACCGTAGGAAAATTATACGCTCAAACGAGATTGAAATGTGCGCAAATCTACTGTATTAATAACAGAGTCATAAATGTTTCCGGCAGCATAAATTGCGTATGTTTTGATAAGGTGAGAAATAGAGAGACAGAGAGAGAGAGAGAGAGAGAAAGATTAATAAAGATTAGAAAGGAGATTATGTCGCAGCAACATGATCGCGGAACAGGCGAGCAATTCAATGCTATAACGTTAACTGCAATAACATCTCTCGTTTTTCTCATCGTGACGGTTTATGTCTATTATAGACGGGGACATTAACTGAGGATGGATTGGATATGTGGGGCGTTGTAGCATGTACAAACGGTGTCCTTGCCGAAGCCGAGACAGATATATCTAAACTTAAAGAACATCCTCTTTTCGAAGGGATGCTAGTTTGTCACAGTTTGACACTTATCGATGGAGAACTTTGCGGAGATCCTTTGGACGCAAAGGTAAAAGATTATATACTCTTTTGTACATTTATCGCTGCGACCGCTTTACCGCTCGACATCTCGCGATGTGACGACACATGTGCAGTTATTGCATCGCGTTACATTACAGATGTTTGAAAGTACTAAGTGGATATTGGAAGATTCGAATTGCATTCACGTAGATAAATATGACTCGACAGTACCGATTGTCGTGAGACCACTAGAGAACGCAAGCTTAATAAAAAATATGAATGAAATCACGGAGATTGGTATAATACAGCAATATCAGTTTTCGAGTTCATTACAACGAATGTCCGTGATCGTACGCGCATCAGGATCAGCTGATTTTAGAGCATACACAAAAGGCTCTCCCGAGATGATAATTAATCTAAGCAAAACGGAAACTGTACCAAAGGACATTTCGCTCATTTTGGAGCGATTTACAAAAGAGGGATTTCGCGTGATAGCTATGGGCCGTAGAACAATAATTTCTGAAAGTAATGCAGAGGTAATATATATATGTATAATATACGTAGTGCAAGCATTTGAAAATATCTCAACTATACGTGATATCTCCCGAAGAGTGTATGTACATACACTCATTATATGTTCATTATAGATATCGAAACTGCCTCGAGAAACGATTGAACGAAACTTGGATTTCTTAGGGTTAATTATTCTGGAAAATCGATTGAAACAACCGACGGCATCAGTGATTACGGAATTAAGGGAAGCCAATATACGCGTGATGATGATTACAGGTTTGATGAAATACTACGAATCTCTTCATCATGATACTAACAATAATAAGTATTACGCATCTACATGTAATGGACTTGGATTCGACCTTTGATTTTCAGGAGATAATATTCAGACTGCGGTAAGCGTCGCGAGAGAATGCGGAATACTTTCGATTGAAGAACACATTGTAGACGTGACCGTAGTTTCGAACGAGGAAAAGGATCATCCAGAGATAATTTTCAACATTCAGTCTCCAGAATCTCCAAAATTGGTAAGATTCTCGATCTCTATTGTAAATTTTGAATAGGACAGCCGTGCAGTGGTAAACTTGAACTCGAGTCGCGGCCGCATTAATCTCGGTGATTAATGAATCTTCCAATTTCTTCTTGCAGAGCTCACAAAATCAAGATCGACATTTGCAGATGTCACCGACGATCGAAGATATAGAAAGCGGCACAGCCAATTGTAATTATAGATTTGCCTTAACGGGACAAACGTGGCAAGCGATACGAGAACATCGTCCCGAACTCGTGGACCGCATTTGTGTACGCGGTGCGATATTCGCCAGAATGAGCAGCGATCAGAAGCAACAATTGATCGTGGAGCTAATGCGACTCGGTTATTACGTAGGTACGCGTCCCGAAATTAAGTGTCGATCGAAGAAGAGAAACGGATAAAATCGATACTTAATTATCAATAATACATATTTCAAGTGTGATAAACATAGTATAATGTAAAAATTATTGTGTACGATGTGCTTATATACAGCTATGTGCGGAGACGGTGCCAACGATTGCGGAGCGTTAAGAGCCGCGCACGTCGGTATATCGCTCTCCAAAGCAGAATCCAGGTATGTATGAGAAATCCGTGTAACGTACGTATGATAAATTAATTATGTTCTCTATCTCAATAATAGTTTATATTATTTTTTCTTGCAGCGTGGCCAGTCCCTTCACCTCGAGAATATCCGACATAAGCTGCGTCCCAAAAGTAATACGGGAAGGACGCGCTGCTTTAGTTACATCGTTTGGAATTTTTAAATTTATGATCGCGTATTCCCTTACCGAATTTTTGTCCGTTACAATACTGTACTCCATAGACTCGAACTTGACGCCTCTACAATTTCTATTTATCGATATTTGTTTGATCATTAACTTTGCCTTTTTCTTCGGCAAAACTCGCGCGTGTAAGAACAAGTTATCTAAAACAACACCGATGACGAGTCTGCTAAGTTTCACTCCGCTCTTATCTCTAACGGTACATATGTTCATAACGATCATTTTTCAAGTGACAGTATATCACACTGTTCGGCAATTTTCATGGTTCATTCCGTTCGTTCCTACTAGCAACACCGGATACACGTGCTACGAAAACTATTCGGTTTTCTGTGTCTCCATGTTTCAATATATCACAATGGCGATTGTATTTTCACGCGGGAAGCCTTACAGACGCGCGATTTATACAAATGGAGCATTTATGTTTTCCATTCTTTTATCAACAGCTATTTGCACATACATTACGGTTTATCCCGCGGATTGGGTAGTGAGCACGCTGCAATTGATTTTACCACCCGTCTACGATTGGAGGCTTATTATCCTAGCGCTCGCTCTAGCCAATTTCCTTATTTGTTTCTTTGTCGAAAACATTGTAATAGAGCGCGTCATTGAAAATACCTTGAAGAAAAAATTATTTAAGCCGGAAAAATCCAAGAAACGATATCTAAAGATGGAATACGAATTGAAGAATTGTGAAAGTTGGCCGAAATTCAAGAGAACTGATCAATTGCCAATATTATCTATCCTGCGAAAAGATTTGCAAAATATCGCTAGTATTACGCATAACAATCATTGTCGGATCGGTGTTTCGAACGATCAAATGGCTGAACGACCGATTAATGATTTTAACAACTCGAATAACTTACCGAACGAATGGACTAGTAAAAAAAATGGATTCGAAAATTTTGGCTTTGCAAATGACTAACAATAAGTATAGTGGCGAAACACAAAAATAGCAGTATTCGTATAAATGTAATTTAATTCCATTTACGTTAACGTTACCATTTTATGAAACATAGTCGAACATAATTTTTATGAATCGTACGTAATGCAAAATAATAATAGAGATATGTATATAGATCGAAGTGCGTTCTTTTTTCCTAATATCAATATTCTATATCACATCATATATTCGCTTATCTTTGCAATATATAAAAGTTGCATAACTCGTGCAAAATACTACACATGAGTATAAATTAAGAATCGTGTATTATATAGAACTTTCAGTAGTTTCAGTTCACAATATGCTATGGCAATGCGTGGCGTGTCAGAGATGTCTAATTTTCGGAAAAAAGAAAATTTTAACCAAGCACTTTTATATCTCTATCCCTGAGAAATCGCACTCACGCGACACACACGCACGCACGCACGCACGAGCGCACGCGCGCACACGCACACAGAATGGCTAAATATCATAGATGTACGTAGGAAACATAAATACATGAATATATCTTGATACACACAAGTATTAAAAACATGTAATATAATATGTATACACGCTATTCCGTATATGTAAATGAAAATTTATTAAGATACTCACTTAATATAGAAAAACCGATCGCTGGTACAAGCTATTAATTTATTCAATAGTAAATATGTGAATCTACTAAGTAAAATAGGTTACAGATCATGAGTCTCGATTGTTTGTCATCATGTGAACCTACAATATCGATCTTCTTAGCATTTTCTGAAAAGAATGAAGCGTTCATACGTTAAAATGATAACAATATATTTACCTTTAATCAAGTTCACACCACACTTCTTACCTATAATAAATTTGTGTTTATTCACCAATTCTTCCCAGATCCATTCCTTGAAACGCAAAACTATTTGACCGATCATGCGAATTATGACGTCATCTATGCTTGGTCTCAAAAGTAAACTCGGTAAGTTCTTAACAAAGCTTTCAAACACCTTCTCTCTGTCAAATAAAATAAATATATAATTTTCGACTCGAGTTACTTGTTAATTCTATGATTCATTAATTATCGCATGTTGAACAGCTGTAAGAGTGCTCAACAGTAATTGGTCACTATTACTTGTTTCTACTTAAAAAGATTACCTGTGTAACTCATTTAAATCACTTTCCAACATAATGTCACCGATAATCAGATACAAATGTGACTGCAATTCTTTCTTAGGTAAACGAGAAGACATTTCAATAATCAGTGTTAAAGTATGACTTAAACTAATACAGTTGGTATACCAAACTGGACTGGCTTTCAAGAATAATGTTCTTACAAGTTTAGTTAATTGCGGTAAAGCGGACGAGTCACACAAATTTTTGATATTATCTGAAAAACAGAGAAACGTCATTGAAGAAAGAAGTCTTATACATGTAACAATAATGATATATGTTATTAAATTACCATTTAAATATTTCACAATCGATACACAATAGGTCTCAACAGATTTAGGAAATTGTTCGTTGAACCTAAACAGAGATGTAAACCATACATGAATTTGACAAAGTCCCAAATTCTGTTCCAAACACTCTTCCGCAAGTTCCATTTGCGAAAAATCTTTCTGACGTTTCCTTATTAACCTTTCTGACGTTTCACTAATAAGCGCCTTTACTTTACCATAGGGGAATCTTGAGAGAAAATTTTTCATGTATGCATTATGAAACGTATCTTTAAACCTATTTTTCACAAGTCTGACACTACGATCGTCACGATCCAACGTATCAATATATTCCATAATCGATTGTATAATTATGACAATACTTTTCAATAATGCGGCCGCTTCGCTCGAAATTGTAATCTCTGTGTAATTCTCAACTTTCTCATCTGGACATACTTCGAGCCAAATATCAGACATCAGTGGCATCAACAAACCTACATATTCAACAAATTCTTCTATAGGTAAGATTTCTTTCGTGCGATTACACATCAAACTCACATCTTCGTCAAGATTAACTTGGCAAAATCGAGGTACATCATCGCTATAAATGGGAATATATCTGGTATATCTTTTCGTTCTCACGATCAAAGGCACATTTGATTGCGCATCCCTACAAAGCTTTCTATAGTTTAAAATAGAGACAAACATATTAGCTAAACGTTTCAGAACTTTAATTCTCCATTTTACATCAGTGCTTTTGGAATTTAGCGACGTCGTTAATCGTGCTCCAGGCCTAATTTCATTGCGTAGATTGCATATCATACCCAAAAAATTGGGCAATATCTTTTGGCAATCCTTCGCCAAGGCGCTACTGCAATTTTGTACAAGCACATCTAGGAAAAGTAAAGAATCTTCCTTCACACGTGGATCAATGTGCGTCATCGCACAGCTTAAGTAAGATATCAGAATTTCACACAAGGGTGTCAACTGTTCTTTCGAAATCAGGCCAAGAATAAAATTTAATGTATGAAAGCAACTTGTTCGTATGTCCTTCTCTTTATCGAGAGATAAAGCTGCAATACTATGTAACAAAGAATTTATTCGTGAATGTAAAGACTTTGGAGGATTTCGCAACAAGATATCCTTCAATTGTCTCAAAGCATCTTCTCTTACAGTCGAATTGTGATGCCGAAAGCGCATTAATAAATCCTGAAAATAGATTATTGATTACAGAACGTATTACGAACAAATTCAAATTGTAACATAACAAACAATTAGGCATATACAATGTTAATGCGTTAGCATCAATTAATTAACATGTAGAGAATAATATAAATTTATTAATTTACGTACATCAATACTTAATTTACGAGAGCTGAGAACTTGTGTTTCATCTCGATGCTTTAATTGTTCACGTATCAATATTTTTTTCACTTTAAACGACGTATTTGTAACGTTCAAACCTTTCGGCAATTGACTGACAGATACTTTAGCTTTTAATTTCACTTTTGCCTTTTCCGATTTTAGGCGTTTTGAACGCTTATGATTTTTACTCATGTTTCAAACAAAATATTTAACGTATAAATTACAACATAACGCTACGTGAAAGATATAAAATTAAAACATACTAAAAATTTAAGGTTAAAGAATTAGCACACACGATTGAGACACAGAATAGAGAAGCATGAGAGCGGCCTTCCTAGACTTTTCTTAGAGTCCTAGGTTATCAAAGAAGCACAATTGTTGTTACGAGTCCTGATTGGCTCGCAAATGACCAATCATAAAATTGATTTATCGGTATTATAAATGCCTGCCGAATGAATTTATCTTATGATTGGCCATTCGACGCCATTTTTAATATTTTCTAGAACTTTTCCTATATTGCCATAAACTGGTCGAGTTTCTCTGATAATTTAGGACTCTATCTTTCCAATCTTTTAACGTGAGCGTGAGACTGTCAGAACCACTGTACATTAAAGCCATTACATCCATTTCTGAATTGGGTACTACGTGGCAACATCCACTTTTTGACATTGTCGATAAAATTATAACGTCGAACGATCAGCTAAGGTTCTTTAATAATTAATAAAATTGTTAAACTTTTCGCGTTTATTTAAACAACCACAATTCAAGGTTGATGGTCCATAACAGTCTCTCGACGGTGCAAATTAATAAATTTGTTAAACTAGCTCATTGCGCTTATTTAAACGGCACGTTAATTCCCGGGGTCAAACATTCATCAATCGTAACAAAATCGTCATAAATTCCAACGCGAAAGCGCGGTGCTTTCATTTTCAGTTCAATAAATGATAAAATGAACTTAATTGTATATCCGTAGGTTTTTGAAAAGACAAAAACGACCTCTACAGACGAAAGGACGAGAGATAGAGGCATGGCGAAGAGGACCTTTCTTGTTCCTCTCGTCGAGCTGCATAGGAAGGGGTAGGTCCGGGTAATTTTTAGAATTTTTTTTTGATTTTTATTTTTATAGTCAAGATTTGGTTGGGGTTAGCAGAGATTTGAAATTGAATTGGGAGTTTTTATCGACAGAGGACGACCCCCTCTATCACCTCCCACAAGTCAAAGTGCCGTAGCTATCTCAGTTCGCCCTGGGGACTTTTTTGAAAATTTTGAAAATTGAAAAATTTCGTATTTTGAAAAATCCAAAGGTGGTTTCTTATAGATCTCGACGAGCCCTACAAAAAAGGTCCTATGCGCCAACCTTGTATCTGTTGCCGTTTAAAAGTTACAGGACTTTTTATGTTCCAAAAAAAGGAGATCGGAAGAGCACACGTCTGAACTCCAGTCACTTAGGCATCTC
>NW_012028706.1:10224-35521 GCF_000956235.1 Wasmannia auropunctata | reverse complement strand
GTGCTCTTCCGATCTGCTATAAAACGTTTTAATATTCTAGCAATCATTTTGACTTTCGCACAAAATTATTTTTATTACTGAACAAAAATTATTTTCAGATCTGGATTCAACAAAATTGATCTTTCCGTGCGTGTAAATACAAATCTGAAAATAATTTATTGGGCCATCAGAATAATTACGTGCACGCAAGCTGGTTATTAAAATTTGTCGCAGCATTAATGCCAATCGCATAATATTTTGATGGTTCAACAAAATTATTTTAAGACATTCATATCTAGCTAAATTTTTAAATACTTCTGCAAAATCGTTCTTTTCGTGTAGACTTTCCGTGTAGAAACATCTTTTTTGCAATTAGGCAGAATCGGAGATAAGTTTCTTAGGACATTTTAATCTCATTGGCGCACATCGTGAAAGGATGTTCGGTGGCAATTCGGCAACGAAAAATTCGCATACCTCGCACGCTTCTCGGCTTCCACGGTTATCGCGTTGCGCCGATATTACGTGGCGATAAGATTACGAGGTGATTAAGAGCGTCTTGAGAAAGTAATGACGGCGGTTCGATAATATCATCCGCGGTCGTTCGAGTTATTCGTCAGTTACTCGGCCGGATCGGCGATCGCGAGAGTCCGCTCTTTTCGCGCGGCGAGGTAACGAAAAGTGCAAAGTGCTGAAGTGCGTCAGAAACGGCGAACCGGCAAACAGCGCGGTGTGGCGTAGCTAGCTTTTTTAACGGACTCGCTCTCACGCGCCGATGAGATCATCGCGATTCTTTATTCGCGCGCGGTTACGTGTACCGACGGTTTTGTAATCACGCGCGTGATTCTCATATTCGAATCGCACCATCGTACGTACGCGAGAATCCTCCTTTCCTCCCCCCTCTCCCCCTGTTCTCGATTGGTAACGCAAACCCGCAACGGCCCGCGCGGTGACTCGGGTGAGTATCTCCGCCGTTGAATAATGCAGCGAACGTGCTTTAGCCCTTAGTCCTCCCTTTTCTGTCGCCATTCCCCCCCGTGATTGTTTACTGACGTGCCTTACTCCGTTCAGTCTGGGTTCAAGTTTGGGAACAAAGCTCTCCGATATCATTTCCGAGCTCATAAAAATTACGATGTGTTATCAACACATACAATGTAATCTGTAGAAAAATTTATAACACAAATCTATAGCACATTGTCTGCTTATTGTTAGTGTTTGTATGGCTGACCGCGTATGTCACAGAGCTAGTAAAATTTTTGTTACTGTAAATATATAGAGTGTGTCAGGATTTAATGAACAAACTGCACTAATTCAATGAGAGAAAAATATTTTATATTTGTGACTATATAATTGCAGGGCAAAAAAATTATGGTTAGAAGCGCTATTTTTATAGTTATTATTACTATAATGTTAGTAATAATAACCTTATATATGTAGCCCTACCAAATATAAAACAATTTTACTATAAATTATAATAATTTCAAATATTAATAAATAAAATATCAAGATATGTATATAAGAAAATAAATTTTAATACTTTCTTGACGAAAAAATTTATTGGTTTTTTAATTATAAAAAATTAATTATAAACTAAAAATTTTAAATTTCTAAAAAAAATTATAAAAATACCAAAAGTTATTTATTACATTAAGAATAAATTAAAAATTGTAGGTCATGACAAAATCATGATTTCATATTATTTTATTGCATAAAAAATACAAAATTGAAAAAAAATTTTTTATTAATTATAGAGTTCCCCACGATCGGACTAGTCTTAACAATCATTAAATTAATCAAAGTTTTTATGAAAATTTTTTGAAAAAAATTAAATGTGTCATACTTTCAAAAACTAATAAAATTTTACTTAAAACTAAAAAAAATTAAAAACAATTTAAAAAAACTTTTTTTGATATTTTTTTTGAAAAGTAGAGAAAAAACAAACAATTAAAGAAAAACTTTTCATTTAGATTATTTTTCGCAAAGTTATAGGCATTTGAAAATTGAAGCTGCGAATTTTGAAAAAAATTCATATCTCATGACTATGTTGATAAAAAAATTTGAAAAAAAATCATGGTAACTTCTTCTGATGGGTACTATAATATATAAAAATTTCAGCCAAATCAAAAATCCAAAAGTTCACGGGTGGCACACTTGGGATGGAATGCCCCATATATAGTTAAATTATGATTATTCCAACTATATTTTTCTCTCGCGGGAGAATATTCTACAAGAGGATATAAAAAAAAATGTTATATGAAGTTTGGCTAGAAATGCTTCATGACAAAGTTACAAACAAATATTAAAACGCATCATGAAATAACAAACAACGGATTTTTCATTTCGCAGAACATGAAGATGTAAGTACGTTTCGTGTACGGAAAGGTCAAACGTGGTTTACCTCATGTATATTCACAACATGTTTACTATCTTTAAACGATTCAGTGTCATAACTTTGTTCATTCAGTTTTATAACTTTGTAATAAAGTATTTCTGTAGCCAAATTTTAACGTTTTTTTTTTCTTATTTCCGCTTCGTAGATATGCTTCTACAGTTTTATCCATTAATTCCTGTATAATATAAAATATTGTGTGATATGATTAAATAAAACTATAAATCATTGCGTACTTACAAAAAAAATTATTATGATTTATAATTTATGATATAAGGAAGTCCAATCGTTATGAAATTTCGCTTAATGTTAGTATGTCTTGTTACGTATATACCACAATAGAATTTCCTTTTTATTATCGTAATCATATAATGATAAAATATTGTGTAATATGATTAATTAGACTGTAATCTCATGGATAATATGTTCAATTTTTTATGTTTAATCTATAATTTATCTTGCCGCTAAATAATGCAGCGCGGACATACTTTAATTCTTAATCATGATAATTGTTTGCGTTGCTCGTTCAAGTTTGGGAAACGAACCGATTTCGATTTTCATCGCGTACTCATAAAAGTCGATAAATGACGATGTGTAATTCACAGTATTATAAAAAAACTTAGCATACTGTCTTGTCATATTGTTTGCCCGGTGAAATTTTTATGCCTTATCGTTTATGCTACAATAAAATTTTTATTATCGTAAGCATATGATAAAATAAAATCGTGTAATATGATAAAAATAGGACTGTATCTTCATGAGTAATATATTGAATAGCACATTTTTTATTTTATAATTATACATTGTTATCTAGCTATTTTTTAGTTCTTATTAATTTTATATTAGATTTACTTTTTATAAACGTTCAAAAATTGTGTAATAGCGTCGGTCATGAATGATTACATTCAACGCGTTATTACGAAAAAAAAACGGTTTTACTGAACTATATAAAAATTACGTTAGGTACAGTTCTGAAAATAATTATGTTGGATCATTTAATTAATTTTATGGAACATTCAAGCTGATTGCTAGAATATTTAAACTTTTTGCATCATTAAATCATCATGTTCCAACATAATTAATTATTTTCAGATTTGCATTTGTGGCCTAATTTTTATGTTTCATTGCAGTAAATCATTTTATATGTTGAAGAAGTAGAAAGAACATTTTTTATATTTTTATGTTTCAGTAAATCATTTTGTATGTTGAAGAAGTAGAAAGAACATTTTTATATTTTTATTAAATCGCTAGGAAGGGGGCATTTTCTCTTCTAAAGCGTATACGTAACTCTCTTTGACCGTAAGCATTGTTCTTTCACCTTTCTTTCTCTTCTTTTTTTTCCATTTAGAATGAGATTTTCTCCTTCCGCATCTTTTCAGCGTCTTTACGTCTGCCGGAATTCATCTTTCGGAAGATTGATCGAGACATTTACGCATCGCGGTGTTTCGACGGAGGTGAAACACCTGCGGTTCGCGGAGATCGATTCGAACGAGGGATCTCGTCAGCGTGACGATAGATGCCGGCACCCACTCCGGTTTCGCGCATGTATACATACCTACCTATGGAGTCTAGCGGAGTCGTGCAGGGAAATGGAAGCGCCTGCGCCGCGCCGCGTCGCAACATTCGAGCGGGTTCCGCCGGTTCCGCGTGTTAGTGGCACGCACACATCCGGCGCGCCGCGCGAGGCAGTTCGCCGCCCGCGCTTCCTTTTCTTCCTACCTCTCTCACAGGGTAAGACTCTCGCGCCTCCCGCCCGCATTCTCCTCGGCGCACGTCGTCGCACAGACGTGCGTATACGCGCGCTGTGTGTGCCCTCTCTCTCTCTCTCTCTCTTTCTCTCTTTCTCTCCCACCCCGGACCTCCCTCTTTCCTTGTTGCCGATCATTGAGTTAAGCGAGAGGAGCGCGAGAGAGTCGGAGCGGAGAGGCAGGCAGGCAGGCGAGACCGAGACGTGCACGTTCAGTACTGTTCAGTACGCCCGTGGCCCTCTCTGGACGTGCACGGTGTCTCGCGGTCGTCGGTCGAGCTACCTGCCGCGACGCCGAGGTCGGGCCCTTCTCGGGAGGAGCGTCGACTGCGAGAAAGGGAGAGAGAGAGATCGATCGTCCAGCCCCGTGGATTAGAAGTGCGCGCGTGTGCGACATCCCAGGTAATAACGAAGGTGGCGTTCCCCGGCGAACGGAATATACGCACCCTTCAACTCTTCGGAGCTACCCCGATCCGCGACTCCCATCTCCTGTATATATCGAGACACGATTCGGGGGACCGAATCAAAAGACGCATTCGACTCCTCGATCGCGCTGCTCCGAAATCGGCTCATAAATCGCCGCGCTCCGAAATCTTTTTCTTTACCTTCTCGTTTGTCGTTGCGGGGTACGGGTGCGTGATGTCCGGGAAGGTGTGCGTACACGCCCAGCGAGGGGGAGCTCGCACTGCTCCCCGAGCAGGTTTCGGGCACGACGGAATTTACGGTGCGTAAATTTCGTTCCGTTGCAAACGGCGCGTCGTCTTTTAGGCTTACACGAGTCCCCTCGAATGTTTGAATATCCACTTTCCTAGATTTTCTTTCCTGTGAATGAAATCCGCTCAGGAAATCAGCTTCGGACTGATTTGAACCAATTGTTAGCATCGCTATTTTACTCAAACTGAGCTTTATTTCGAAAAATTCTGTACATTAAATTATACATTGAAGTAAATTAAATTGTACAATTGAAGTTTAATAGCAATCAAATGGAAATCTTTTTGAGAAAAAATTTTATTTGATCAGATTCGAGTCGATTTGATCGACAGATAATTGTTTGTTCGCCCCGTATAAGAGAAGGCTGATGATCAAGTAAACAGTTGTAAGTTTAGCTTGTTTCGCCCTCGAAAACAAAAGTTCTGAAAGGGTTCGTTGAACTTTCCCCCTCTTCGGATATTATTAGCGTCCGCTATCTGAAATATCTGAATTACGCATTGTCTACAGGATTTACGGATAGAAAAGGCAGTTTACACAGTTCGCACGTATACACGTAAAACAATCGCTGTTGACGTTTGCAACATCACTCGCCTACGCTAATGAGACCGCGATGCAAGATATTGCAAATCTTTGAAGTTACGTCGCTCATTAGAAGCCAATTTAAGCCTCGTCTAATTTATAATGTTTTTCAAAATCCTTTAAGAATACTTTTATTGTTCACACACAAAGATACTAATATTTAAATAGGTATACCTGCCAAAATATTGATTGTGAATGCTATCAGCTCTGTCGTGTAAGAAAATATAGGAAAGTAGATAATTCACAGAAATAGCGCAATTCCAACTTAAACACCTCTCCGTGGTAAATTGTCTGCCGAGTGTTGAAAAGACTGCAATCTACAACGGGACGACTTGCGACTGGCCTGTAAGACCGGCTGATGTATATTAAGGGCAAATTTCTTTTTTTTTATTTTTCGCGTGCGACGAGAGGCGGCGCGAAAAATCGTCCTGCACGGTACATTCGTCCTCTCTGATCGAGCGCGCCGTGGCGCGAGGTCGCGTTACCGTCGATCGAATCGCGTCGCCGGCGTGTCTGTCCCTAATAGCGGACTCCCATCGATCTGGCGGGAAGATTGCGAAAGGGACAGGCTACCCGATGTTGTCCGCAGGGGTGGACGGAGGTGGAAAACACCGGCGGCGAGGCGTCGGGCCAGTGGCAGTGGCCCCGCTCGAACTCGCGGATCGAAATGAATAGTTCGTTCGAGCAGGGGTGTGCAATTTAAATGTTGTGATTGTGATTTGGAACAAAAGGTACAGCCGCGTCTCTCTTTCTCGCGCGATTTCTTCGGGACAACTTAAACGTATCGCGCATCTTTCTTTTTGATTATAACAGAATTGATATTAAACATCCGTCACGAAAGAGTCATCGATCCGCACTCCGCAGGATATCGATAGTATTACAATTTGCCGCGTCGACAATAGAAAATGACGAGAGATCGATACGAGAGAGAGCGCGCTACAAGTCTCAACTGTATTACCCTCTTCCCAACGGTATCAGTGCCGTCACTACCGGTGAGAGGACACGCGGAAAGAGACGCAGGAGATCCCCGCGCGGGTCGCCATAGTAACGGGCCATCTTGACACACTGTGCAGCCATTCTCCCTGCCGTGCCTCCGGAAATGCGCGCGTAGCGTAGTAGAAAAATCTATTCGCCAATCCTTTTTATTTTTTTAGTTAAAAAACTTTTTTTTTCTATAGCACTCGACTTTTAGGGCCTCTCTAATGAACATTCGCGTGTTGTCTCTAAAAGTTGTCTCTAAAGTGCTGCGCATTCAGCTTTAATGGACGCGACAATTTGATCTTCGTCCTACACGTTCCCCCCAGGGGTGACCCCCATAGCAGCTGGTAACCCTTATTTGTCTCATACTTGTCTTACCTATATTTATTTGCCCATATTTATTATATGTAAAAATATTGAGGAAGAATTTTCGTAGTTTCTAATACAGTCGAACCTCGATAACTCGAATCTCAAAGGTAGAGAAAAACCCTTCGAGTTATAGTTTTCGACTTATCGAAATTCGAGTAAAAGAGGGTTAAAATATGACAATTTGACTTACGGAGGCTTTGTACGAAAATTTATAATTTTCCGATTGTAATGGCTTTAAAGGAAAGAAATCAATATTTGATAGTGAATTATTTATTGCATATTAAAATAAATGTCATAAAACAAAATACCAGGCTATTACTCATGGTTACCCATAGCTACAACTTCAAATTATAGAGGCAGCGACAATAGAAGTTCAACTTATAGAGGTGAACTTTGATTTGCAGAGGTCTGGCTACTTTAAATTCGAGTTGCAGAGATAAAATAATACATGTAATATCTGACAAATAATTCGAGTTAAGGTCGGTTTTATTTCGATTTATAGAGGTTTTCTGCAGTAAAAGGGAATAAACAAAAATTTCGTCTTATAGAGGTTTTCGAATTGTAGAGGTTCGAGTTATCGAGGTTCGACTGTGGCTTCGTGAAAAATAATCAGTAACACAGTTAATATAGAACATGCTGCAATATATATAAGTATATCAGAGAGAAAAAGTAATGCCTCAGTAACTAGAAGATTGAGGAGAAATAATAATACCTTAACTGCGTATCACAAAAAGTTGCGGTGAAGAAAATAAATAAGTTGCGTGAACTATGGAAATGTAATGTATAATAACGTTAACTGTTTACAATAAATGTGGTAGAAAATACCCTACAGCGTCATAATATTAGGTATCTTATTAACCATTATTTAACACATTATTCCATTATCCACAATAAATATTTATTGTGAATTATCCTGTTCAAAAACGCTTTCAAAACTCTTATGTATAATCCCGATAATACGAATCAATACAGATAAAAGATAAATGAATAATAAATGAAGATTCGAGATAAATGAATAAAATATAGGTTTAATATTGCTTAATATTTTGGGCCAAGGATGTACAAGAAGATTATTATAATGTAAAAAAGTTTTATTAATGATATATCATTGATACAAAAAGTGTGTCATTGCGATATAATAGTTCAGGAAAATATTTGTCTAAACTAAAAGAATACAATTGTCACAATTTATTGTATGAAGTTTATGTAACTACAGATTATATCTATATAATTACAGCAATTCTGTTATTTTATCTCTATTTAATAGTTACGTATAACTAATGAAATAATTTTAACGTCATTTATTGCCGTGACTTAGCTTTCAGTACTCTACTTCCGTTCTCATGGCTTAATAAAATTAATTGCGGATACTTAAATTTTTGCGCTGTCACATTATAGCCTGTCAGAACTTTATTTTCAATAATAAGTCAAACAGACCGATGTGAATGCGGAACATTAATACATGCTTATTTGGTGAAAATATTTATTTACAAATATTTATTTACTTGGTTCTTTAATAAAATATTTTTATACATGAATTTATATACCTACATTTCTCAGTTCATGCAAACTGCGCGCCGATTATTTATTTATCAGTCTTGAAGCCCAATTTCTCAAAACAGAAGCTGAAGTCGCAATAACACCAATTAAATTGATAAACAATTATGACAACTTATTTTATTTTATTTTATTTTCTCTGATGAATCTTAACGACTAGTTGCAGTCTCGTTAATTTTGTCTTTAATATCCATTCTAAACAGAAGCTGAAGTCGTAATATCACGAATTAAATTGAACAAGCAATGACACATTTATTCTCTGATGAATCTTAACGATCAGTTGCAATGTCCCGTTAATTTAGTCTTTAATTATAGTCATACATCGACACGAGGTATCCGCCTGCCTAATACTGATAACGAACAAACAAATAAATAATACGTCGTATTTATCGGTTCGTCGATTTTCGTGTCATTTTAACGACATTCTCTGTTGCATTACCCGAATATACGTCATCGCGTGCAGTGCGCATCGAGATGCAAATTGTACGGCGAGTACGTGCTCGAAGAGAATATCGACCGTCTTCGTCCTCGCACGCGGAAATCACGCACGATTAACCCGCGGGCGGGCGTTCGCGTCACGAGACATGCTGTTGCTTTGCAACACGGCGAGAGCATTGCGAACCTTTGTGAGCACAAAGTATTAACGTTACGTCGTTACGGAGGCATCTTTTTGAACAACTTTCGCGAATGGAAGCGGACGGAATTACGAATTATGTCGCTTAATTATTCCGCAAGAAGAAGAAATCGCGCGTAACTCTTCTTGCTCGCTTTTTGTTGCAAATATTGCGACTTTTAATAATTCCTCAAGTATCGCCCGTCACACCAGAAAGATAAACAATAAAATATTAGCTCAAGTTTTACGCGTCGCGTCATAAAAAAGCGCGCGACTAGAGCGATTTGATTCGAGTGCGCATTCGATAAACGGCAAGAATGATTTTGTTGGAAGGTCTAAAAATTTTATTAGATTCTTGCCGGATCTGAAAATAATTTTGTTGAGCTGTCAAAATAATTTTGTTAGAAACTACACTGTTGGAAGATTTATGTTATATTTAAACACATTTCACATGCCCCAAACGGTCCACTTAAATTTTTGTGTTAATTTAACATAAGATGAATATGTTAGAAAGTAACACAAAAGTTATATTAAAAAATTAACACAAAAAACACTGTAACACTGACACAATTTGAAAGCAAAATACTGTGAAAGCATATTTTTTCAATAAAATTAATATTTATGATATGTTAAATTAACACCATTTTATGTTAGAATTTATGTTTTAAAACACATTATTTTTGTTATTTGTTCACTTACTCATAAATTGTGCTATTTCTAAGAATTACTAAGATACTAAGAAATGTTGAATATCAATTTAACCCTAGAAGTACACACTGGAGGTCCCAGGGACCCCAGCTCAGTTTTCTCGGTTTGGCATTTCTGAAATTGGAAGGGAAGGGGTTTGGGATATTGACGTAGAAAAAGTTCTCCTCAGTAGGAAGACATGATTCGACCGTGAGTCACGGGCTAAGGTGGACGTCTGTGGCCGAGTGATTCTGGAATCTTCTAGAATCTTCGCGGTATTGACTAGCATCTCACTACGACTTAGAATCTCATCGTGCCGTTTGGAAATTGGGCCGTATCATATCCGCCTGAGTGTAGGTCCCACAAAGGAAAAGAAGAAAAAGAATTAAAAAGACGTGTTGACGCGCGGCAATTGTCATTCAACAACCGAGCAGTTGAAGTGAGCGCGGGGGCCCCGGGTCTGCTTGCAGTTTTGTTAAAAAATTAAAATATCGGATCGCCAAATTTTTTTTATTACTGTTTCAAGTATGCTCTTTCAGAATTTTTAAGGATTTTTTAAATCGGTCTATAAACAAAAGAGATATGATTTTTTGAATAAGGTACTAAATCGAGATTTTTTCGCGTTGAACTTTCCTTTCTCTTTGAACCCATATATCTTGGAACTCCTTAATTCTATCGACTTTTATCAATTATAGACTTGTTTCTTGATCAATTCTCTATCGATTGAAAAAAAATTAATTAAAATAAGTCTATTTTTGCTAGAATTACAATAACAAGTAAGAATGGGGTCCTCGAGATCTAAGTATGTACTTTACGTAGACACAATAGGAGTGTGTACTCCTAGGGTTGACACAAAATATTTAAATAACATAATCATTATGTTAAATTAACTCTCGAATATTTAAAAAATGTCAATATAAAATTTTAACAAACAAGTGAGTGGACCGTTTCTAACATAAATACAAAATGTTTTTTTACTGTGTAAAAAATGATGAGCATTGCTGTAAAACGTTTGGATATCCTAGCAACCAATTTGAATTGCCATATTAGAAAAAGAATCTAATTGTATTAACTGGTAATCTGGTAGATTCAACCGGTATGTCTGTTAAAAAATCGACGAATCAGAATTCTTGTAGAATTTATCAGACAAATACGATTAATTCTTTCCTGTAAAATCTATCAGAATTTTTTGTTGATCGAACAATTCTTTCCTATTAAGTATACCAAAATTGCTTGTTGTTTGATCGAGATCTCTTATACTAATATACATTTTAGCTTATACTAAAATTATTAGGTTCTTGAATTAATTTTGATACAAAACTACACTTATATATCAAAACACATCTTTCAATTATTTTCATCTTCAATCCCACTTTTGAGGGAGATGAAAAATTTTATGATTGCTGCGCCTTTTCTCTTCTGTGTGATTCTTAATATGAGATATTGAACCGCCGCGTTCATCTCGTGGCGGTGCAGCGCATTGCTCGCGGGGTACGTCAATTGAATAACAACCAGAAGTTTTATAGATCCAATCAGAAAATATTAATCAAATCAGTATAATATAGTAAAGTCTTTCAAAAGTTTTAGTTATAAAATATCGAATTTTATTGTTGTAATCAGAAATTCTGTTTGGTTTCACCAAAATTCATTCAACTATGTGCATCTTGTTGGTACAATCAAATTATTTTTCTTAGTGCAATAAAATTATTTTGATGGTCCAATAAAATTATTTTCAAATCTGTTTCCAACAAAATTTTTAGACCTTTCAACGAAATCGTTCTTTCTGTCTGCACTTCAGAGAAAGGAGGAAAAACGAAAAGCGAAACAAAGCGGCGTTGATTGCGACCAATACACGCCGATTGCATCATTAATATCTCGATCAATATACGATATATCTCGTACAATTACCTGCTAATTAACTGTCGATTGTTAACAATCCCCTTCTCGATTTATATCACGTATTAATTTTGGCTGACTGTTTTTTCATCTTTTGGAAAATTAAATTATAAAATTTAAATTATAATTTTGCTTGCGATGTATTATAGATGCATTCTCCAGAATAATTCGCGGCACTTTTATTTTAATAACGGATTCTTTAATTTAATTTCGATTTACTTTAACTGCTCGAGTCGATACAAGTGCTAACAATTTTGCTTGCTTGCATTTTCACGAGCACGACTTATCGGGACTTGTTTACGAATCCCAGCGCTTTTCGCATTCCCCTGATATCGATCTGTGTTGAATAAGATTTTCATAGGAAATGGACTTTTTAACATGTTGCATGCCAACTGCATGCGTATATGTATATTTAGAACGGCGTGTCGGGCTTATCGTTCCGTAACCTTGCGGCGAGCAGCTTGGCATTTATTAATTTCAAGTGTCGCGACGTCGCAGGAGAATGCGTTTCCTCGAAGAGCGCAAATGCAATTAGCAACATTGCGAATGAATCTGCGCGCGAAATATACGCATACGTATTCTGCCGGAGAGTCGTATAATATAAATCTCTGCTCGCAATTCCTTTAATTAGCGTCTCTTCAATTAAAACCTGTTTGAATCCTATCAAGTTTCAATATTAATGATATGTTAACAGTAAAATATATGTGTGCGTGTGTGTGTGTGTGTGTGTGTGTGTATAGTATCATCGCTTTCCTTATTCACTAAAAGCACCAAATGGATGAATTATTGTATGAAAATAAAATGAGACGAAAAATCAAATATTTTATCAGTATAAAGGATGTAATTATCAAAAAAACTTTTAGAATCCTATCTTTTACACAAGAAACAATATTAATTTGTAAAATAGAAACAGTAATTATTATTCATGTACTTCTAATACACGGGAGGAACGAACTTTTGCAGAAATATAACAATTTAGCTGGATACAGATTTGAAAATAATTTTGTTATACTATCAATCTAATTATGTAGGAAATTCAAGCATTATGAGTAGCTGAAAAAAGTTTGGACATTCTAACAAACCAACTTGGGCATCCAACGAAATTATTTTCAGATCTGTAGCTAAATTTTTCGATACTTTAGCATTTTTTCCGTGTACCTATATTAACTTTTAATATTGGAAAATCTAGCGTTGAAATTTCGAAATGCGATATCTTCGTTTTCTTTTACAATTCGGCTTTTAATAGGTGAGATCTAGTTCCGAATACTGGACTTTTCCCGGTTGTTACGAAAATTTGACGGTCGGATTATCTCCCTGTCGCGTCCGGAGAAAATAACGTCGGGAAAAATAACGTGTCGCTCGATACGACCGTGAGCGCGGCGTCGGATAATGATTAGGATGATGTCACGAATTGCCAAGGCCTGAATCGTTCTTGCCGAGGTGTTTAACTGCGCGATGACGCCAGGCACGGACGCTGCCGCCCGTGTCGATGCGTAAACAACAATAGCACGTGTGTGTGTGCGATGTACATTACGCAAATTGTCTTTTCAAATAATTATTACTTGCGCGACAAGGCCTGTGCTTTATTCCGACTCGATGAAGCGAAAACTTAAATTCTGAAGGAGAATTCTCAGTTTCGCGAGTGCGTAAGGTGCCCCCTTTGGTGTTCCTTCGATAAAAGGATATATACACGGAAAGAACAATTTTGCTGGATCCAGATCTGAAAATAATTTTTTTTCAATAATCACAATAATTTTGTGAAAGTCAAAATAATTGCTATATAGAATATCAAAACGTTTTATAGTAATGCTTATCATTTTTAACATTCTAACAAAATTTTTTGATGATTTAACAAGAATTAATTTTCAGATCTATTTTCAGCAAAATTTTTAGACTTTTCAATAAAATTATTCTTTCCGTGTATCTAAGAAAAATCCGTACGAATGTATTTATATACCTATATATGTATATATATATATATATATACCTCAATGTGTGTGTACACACACACACACACACACACACACACACACACACACACAGAGTGTTTCATTTTATATTTAACAGTCAAATATTTGGAAATCGCGAAGTTTGAGAGAAAAATGTTTCAGACAAAAGTTTTGGGACTTCGAGGAAGACATAAGACAAGAGATAACATTGGTTTGACCCTGAGTGGCGTCGTCAAGGACAGGACAAGGTCACTTTTAATTTTTTTAATGAAAATCCCTATTTTTCATTGCATATTCTTGTAGCTTATTTCGAGGGCTTTCCAAAACACATAGATAAAATGTTTTTTGGTTAGGTTAAGTAAATCTCGAGTTATAAAGCTTGAAAGCTACAGTACCACCGGCATTAGCATTATCTAAGGTGTCCGAATAATGGTTAAAACCTTTTGCATGTTATTCAGGATCATGATTTTGATAACATGTGTCAAGGCCGTGATTATTGGAGATTATTTCTCTTATTTTCATTTTTGAAAATTTTTATTTTGTGAAAAAAAAAATAAACATCCTCCAATAATCATAACCTTGACACAAGTTGTCAAGTTCATAACCTCCTGAACAACATTCAAAAAATTTCAGCCATTATTCGGACACTTTAGATAATGCTAATGCCGGTGGTAATATAACTTTCAAGTTTTATAACTCGAGAGATTTACTTATCCAAAAAACATTTTATCTATGTGTTTTGAAAAGCTCTCAAAATAAGCTACAAGAATCTGCAATAAAAATTGGGATTTCTATTTAAAAAATTCAAAGTGACCTTGTCCTATCCTTGACGACGTCACTCAGGATCAAACCAAACTCTTATGTCCCTTGTTATCCCTTGAAGTCCCAAAACTTTTGTCTGAAACATTTTTCTCTCAAACTTCGCGATTTCCAAATATTTGACTGTTAAATATAAAATGGGACACTCTGTATACACACACACACACACACACAGTCTGTTCCACAAGAGCGTACGGTCTATTTCTCTTGAGAAAGAAAAGATTTTTGAAAAATAATTATATGATTTTCAAGTATATTATATACGCTTTGATGCATTTATATTTAATACGTCATCTAGTTCCCTCCAATTAAGGCTTTAAAATATTGAGGCATTTTTACAAGGTTTTTGTAAAAAGTCTCGGAAACTTTAGATCATGATTTTCAAATCGAACGTAATTGATACAATAATTTCTTCAGAGTGAAGACACGCTTTTTCTTCATCTAGAGTCTTATAACAATCCATATATTTTCAATCGCATTAGCATGAAGAGATTGTGAAAATCAGTGTTTTGCAAAAATGCCATTCTATGTACCCTGTTTTTATTGTGTTTTATTCAGTTATAACACAATAACTAAATCGAACTGAAATCTAACTTTCAAAGCATTTTAGCCTAATTTATTGCTAATATTAACATATAAAAATTTTACTTATATAACATCTATTAACAAAATTATGAATCATACCCTCTTGTGGCACAGACTGTATAACGCAAATTTGCGTGGAAAAAAATGTGACTTCGAATAGACGTTTTGTTCCTATCAACCGAGAGGGTTGGGAAGGCGCTTCAAATTCTCAGTCGCGAGAGGATTCTAAAGATCTTATTTAAAATATCCAGCCCTGAAAGATTTGGAAATCGTGAAACCCAAAGGATTCGGATTTCAAGCCCGTATTCTGATGCAGGGATTTATTCCCGCGCGAAAATCTCTCCTTGTTTGCTCAATCAAACCCTCTCGCGAAAGCTCGTCGCACGTTGGGGATCATAACTCGGCGCGACAGCTTTCGTCTTGTGGGGGGTGCACAGGATGCATTCCGCGAGTAGCCACACGTCGCACTTTCCTCGCGCGTTAGAGGCAATCGTTATCGACGCGCGAGATCGATTCCACGGCCGGCGATCGTGGTTGGGAACCGGTTCCCGAGACCTCGTCCCTCGTCCTCGCGTTTTCGTTTTTCTCCTCACGACACCGCCGACGGCGCGGCGCAGCGCGGCAGTAGTGGCACGGTCTCCATCGATTCGTTTTGGTCGATTACACGCGGGACCGGCAGGATGTTGCGCAAGATCATGACTCCCTCGATGCGCGTTCCGACCGATCGAGACCGGCCTCGGTATGAGGCGATCGTTATCCCTTTTTCGGAGGTTCGGCAATTCTCTCGTTCGTGAGTGGATTACTCTCGTGACCTACATCGATGTACGCGTCTTCTGAATACCAAACTGAATAATAAAGGATACGAGCCCATGGACTCGTATTCTTTATTTAATTTTTGGTATTTGCTAAAAAAAAAGTCTGGTAATAATAATCAAGTTTAGATGATATTATGGTTACTAAAGTTACTGATATAATTATACTAAAGTTTTGATAAAATAATTTCAATTTTCGATTAAATAAGTTTAATTAAATAATTAGTTAATATAAATCAACTAAACACTATTATAATTTTATTTTTCTAAATATTAACTTTTACAAGATGGGAAGCCATTATAGCAGCTCTGGAACAGTCACATTATTGAAGAAAAGGCTGTAATAGCTGTTGTTTGGTGGACTGTAATAAGCCCATCAAATTGTATTTTGTTTAGTATTTGTATATTTGTGGCAACAGTAAATATCAAACATAATAATAACCAGCAATTTGATAACAAACTAAATATTACTAATATTTAGAAAATTAGTATCTTAATTATGGATATAGTTATATTAATCGAGCATTTAATTGAAATTATTTCGCTTTAGTAAAAGCTTTAGTAACTATCATCTAAACTTGATTATTATTACCAGACTTTTCTTCAATTTTAAGGCAAGGAATACAATAAATTATAATAAATCTTACTCACGGAATAATAAAAGCGAAGAATAAGATTTTAAAAATAGATTCCCCTTCTCTAAATAATATTTAAAAATGGTTACCAAACAGTTGGTTACTGTCATTATATTTGATAATATTTAATATTGCAATACGCTGAACAAAATACATTTGATACATTTATTCTCGAATTTTTTTCTCAGCACATGCTTTGCCGAACCAAAAAAAAGATGAGGACGCGTGCCGATTAAAATACAATCGAAGATATTTCTATGTAACGGATGAAATGTCACTCAATCTCTCCGACGCGAACCACTCAATTATTAACATCCAAACTCGCTCGCGCGCTATAAGCGGTGCTTGGGAACGTACATATAAGTACAGCTCGGCAAATTGCGCATTCGACGCGCCTCGACATAAACCGCAATATCACAAGTGTGCATCCATCAAAGCGCGCGAATGAATTCGAGCCTCGAATAGAGCCTCAGTGGAGAAGCGAATGAAGGTTAACAACACCGAGCGAAGCAGCTTATCGGGTGTGCTCGCGCGCACGCAAGATTGCCGCCGCGCCGGCCGTAGCGGCCTATTTATCACGTGCAAAATAAATACTCTGGTTTAATTCTATTCGCAGCCGAACGTAATTTTTATCTGCGAATGACTCATCGCATCGCACTCGTAACGCTCGAATCGGAATTTTATCGTGCGAACGGCAAACGATGATCGGTTGCGAGCTGTCATTTGCGCGATATGGATACTCACTGGTAAAATATTATTGCTACTCTTATTATACAAATTGAAATCGAAAAGGCTCAGTGCACCATTTTGTAAAACTTATACTACTACGTTATTAACAAGAACTGTTTTGCCACGTATATCATGCAAAATATTTTAAAAACCATAAATCGTTGAAATATTAAGGTAATCGGACCCAATATGGACCTATACGCAAAATGACCAACTGGCTGTTTGTAAATAATTACACTGCAAATTCAATAGATAGCAGTAGGGCGTCCATGTTGAAGTCACTTTTTCACAAATTGAAGTTCACAAATTTATTTTCACAAATTGAAGTTCACAAATTTATAAAGTACCGCAATCATCCGCCATTTTGATTCCAAACGCGATCATTCAAAACATATACATATTATGTGTATGAATCTATTTTGTAAATAAGAAGGAAAATCGTAAATTATATTAATCAATATTTTTATTTAGAATGTTTGGTCTTGTTTATATATGATTTAACTACGCTAAATCATACACGGAGAGAATTTTTTTTTTTAATTTACCCTGCAAATCATGTTAATTGTGGGACAATATAGTATTTAGGAAAATTTTACTGTGCACTACAATAAATTTGACAGTAGTAAAATACAGTAGTAAAATTTATTGTAGTGCACAGTAAAATTTGCTTAAATACTATATTGTCCCACAATTAATATGATTAGCAGGATAAATTTAAAAAAAATTCTCTCCGTGTATGTAAACGCCATTTTGGCTCCAAATTTGAGTCTTATGGATTGTACTTTATAATCCAGGGACTTTAGTTCATGTGACTCGATTGCATCATTTAATAGATCATATAATCCATTCTGTTTGTGTCAATACAAGAAGATAAAAGTCGTGGTTGCGATGTATTATTTTGTAGGCAGGTAATTGCTTTGTATCATTACCAAAACACGATTTTCAATTTCTGTAATTTGTGTTATTGTAGCTCCGTATTCATATTTTACAACACTATATTTAGTTTATATTTTTGTCACAACGTTTTATTTATAATCAAAGAAAAGTACGGTAGAACCAATATTGGCCAGCCTTGACCATTGAGTCCACACTTCCCAGCGAACACCTAACAGTACACGCGCGGAAAGAACAATTTTGCTGAATCCAGATCTGAAAATAATTTTTGTTCAATAATCAAAATAATTTTGTGTAAAAGTCAAAATGATTGCTAGAATATCAAAACATTGTATAGCAATGCTTATCAGTTTTAACATTCCATCAAATTATTTTGATGATTCAACAAAAAATTATTTCAGATTTTTAGCAAAATTTTTAGATCTTTTAACAAAATCGTTCTTTTTGTATAACATAACCTCAGTTCTAATTTTCAATTTAAAACTTATTAGAAAAAGAATAAAAAGTAAAATGTTTGATTATGTTTTTTATTCAACAAAGATATCTGAAAAAATAGATTTTTTCTTTTATGTGACAATATATGAGTGCAATAAATTTATAAAAATAATGTTATGTCACTTTATTTTCCATATTTTTTTATTTTATTATAAAAAACATATACATCGGTCATATGGGATATATATGTATTCAGTATGAACAAAATGCTACCTTTTTTTAAAATCTTTACTGTACTTATATAAATATTTGAAAATGTTTTATATTGTTTATTAACGTTTAGAAATGTTTCTCCTTTAGAATATGACCGCTAATTTTTTATTTTAGTTGTCAGTAAAAAATTAGAAATATTCGCAAAGCTTAATGGGGGCATATAAGAGTCCAGTTACCATACGTAAAGATTAATAATTATAATCGTATGAGAATTTTCGATAATTAGAAAAGAAAAAATAATAATAAGAGTGACTGAGAATTGACGCAGTAAACCATGCACAAATTAATTAATTATAAATTATATTTTAATAAAAATTACCTTAAAATACAGGAACGTTTCTGCTAACATTTTTCAAGAACCATCAGCAAATATAGAGTACTTTTCTACAATATGAGTGCCACCAGTTGCGGTCCATTCGTGAAATCATGCGTCACTCTCCTTTTAGAATCCATAGAACGCAATTCCAAACAGTTATGTGGCATGGATGGATACCAGATGACTGCGTACGTCTTAAGACCACAGATGCACAAAACCGCATACAAGTGTAGTTAAATATTTTATGAGATAAAATTGAAAATTTAAAAACAGATAGAAATTGAGAAAACGTCAGTTAAAAATTAAAATATGTAGTAAAATTAATAGATAGACGGTCAGTAATTAAAAAATTTAATAAATAAGGGCCGAAAAACGAAAAAGAAGAACCACACGATTGAAAGTCACATGAGAATAAAATGATTTCAATGATGTGAAGTTTACCTTGCTCGGAGCTTTTCTTATACCAAAAGACGCTGAATATTTGATTTGATTAAATTCATTCGAAAAAACATTTTTGCTAAAAAAAAAATACAGCTGTATCCCGATTCTGTAACTCTTGAAGTGCAAATTTATGAGACGCTCGTTTCAGCGGGCCCCGTTAGGGCCATGGGACACAAAAAAACTTAAACAGTAAGACGTAAGCAATAAAAAAATCAACATGTTGAATTTTTTAGTCACGTGACTTCGACTTTGATATGATTGACGTTAAATTTAATGTTTTTCGTGCAACTATGTTCACGTAATTTTGATACTAAAAATGAGCATTGAGCGTCAGCATGAAAAAGCACCTTTAACGACAGTATCGTATTTCGACATCGTTATATTTCGTCGTCGTTGCGCAGGTATTCTATATGGTAAAAAAGCTGCGCAAAGACATAACGATAAACTGTCATTAAGACTTACAGAACCGGGATACTGACCGGTTTTTGCACCAAACTCGTTGATTGTTACTATACGAATAACGACACTATCAACTGACGATCCAATTTACTTTAAAAAAAACCATTCGCTGAAATATATCTAAAATTTATATGATCTCCTCGGATTACATAAATCCTGTTTTTTTTTTATCTTTCAGCATGCTTTCTCATCTTAAATAATAGGAACTCGACCGATTTTTATTTTTGCCATAATGATATCCGTAACTCACGTACGCCGGCGTTTTTCCCTCGCTGAAGCGCATTCGAGTCGAGTACCTGTTATACATTTTTCAAGATCCATACCACGCCACGCCGCGGGGTGTCGGTATTACAACCCTTTCGACCAACCCCTCAACGAGCAACCAATTTCTCTCCACCTCTCGAGATCGTTTTACGTACACGTCTGCCTTCCTTTGCCTTCACCTCTAGAAATTGATGATACAGCCGCCCGAGGATATTCATCGGATCGAGTTTTCGCACGAGAGCGCGCGACGGTAGATAGATGTGTTTATACCGTGTGTTCCGTTGCGCGACAGCGCGGATGGTGAAGCGGCGTAATTTGGCGGCTTAACGATCGTGAGCATGATAATACGAGGAAAAGCAGGTTTTAGCCCTTTTCCTTCTCGTTTAACCATTATTTATCCCTCATTGGGAAAACTCGACTACCCGTAGATCAAGGAACACTCGGTATCTGATAGTATTCGGAACTAATATCTAAAATGGCTTCATATTTCCGCCGTTTTATTCCCGCCTGTCGTTATTTGCCTAAACGACGACGTCGGCGTTTAGGCGAAAGGTAATACGCGCCTGCAGGGAGAGAGAACGTTCGTTGTAATTGCATCGGTCCGCTCGCGTAAGTTTCGCAGAAGTGTCAAGGCGAATGAAAACGCATTACGAATGCATCGCGATATATGTATAGTGCTTAACCCTTCTCACGGTGCTCATGTTGTACCGTCACCCATGAATTTCTCATCGGTTTTCATGTGTCGTGGACTCAATCTTCGCGAGTAGTATGCTAATCCCGAAATCCAATTACCACGGAACAAAATACCCATGAAGAGATTACACGAGATTAATATAAAACCATCTTTCTAAATATTCAGACGTTTGCTTTTAATAAATATGTTTAATAATTGAAAATGGATCAATAAATTAATAACATAAATAAGCGATAGGAGCCTTACTTGTCATCACAGAAAGAACGATTTTGCTGGATACAGATCTAAAAATAATTTTTGTTAAACAATCAAAATAATTTTGTTGGAAAGTCATACTGATTGCTATAAGAATATCAAAACGTGTTATAGCAATACTTATCATTTTCAACTTTCCAACAAAATTATTTGGATATTTTAACAAAAATGATTTTCAAATCTGTGTCCAGCAAAATTTTTAGACCTTCCAACAAAATCATTTTTTCTGTAATCAAAACAAACCTTACAAAGAAAGATCCAAGCCCCCCTTCGATTTTGATAAGCTTCGAATATATTGTTTTCTAGACAAAAATAAGGGACGTTTCTTTGCATACGTGCCTCTTCGCACTTTTAAAGGATGAAACACCCCTTAGAAAAAAAAATTATTTTATTTCGAAGCAAATATTGTTGGAACTATGAGATAGAAAAAAAGGTTTAAAATAAAACTAGTTTTACTTGATAATTATAATTTAAACTTATTTTTTATTTTTTTATATCCCCACCATTTAATATTTTTTTAATTTTCAAATTTTGTATGACCAAATTGAAGGTTATTTTAAGACGAATTTAATCATGTATATGATAAAGTTATTTTCTGAAATAGCATTTTTTTTAAATAATTATAAACTCTTCTGTCCGTATTAATTTATGCGTTCGATTCTTCATTTGCTCGCATTTTTGTGTAATAGGATATAACAATTAAAACAATATCTATTTCCAAAATAATGTACATACGTATAATCACGAAAGTTTTTATCGCGCACGAGTTACACTTACGAAATATTTGAATGAAATCATAACGTCAAAATTAAAATAATGAAAGGACAACAAAATTGTGCACATTTTTTTTTAAATTTTTGAAATCACCAGTTGTTTTATGTAAATGCAAAGAGTGTGGAGTACATGTCGAACTTATATTAATTACATTTATTGTTTTACGCACAAATGAAATTAATATCTTAAATCAAAATTGGAGATTCTTTAGTGTCGTGTTGCTTTAAAACCAACGAGAGAAATCAAATCACAAAGGCCGTGTCCCGATATACACTGCCAGTACTGAAAATCTATAGTATACGTAATGCGAACTGTAGATTTTTTCAGTACTGACAGTGTACACCGGAACACGGCCAAAAAAAATAAAGGTCAAAGTTTAGAAGTAAAAAAACGAATAGAGGAATATTGGAAGTGGTACACAATGAATAAGCATAAAATGCTGTTGCTATGCGAATGTCAGTTTAATATATTGTGACATCATGTGCTTATTAGTAGCATCGTATATCAGTGTATCAATTGCTACAACTTTGTAAGTATTCTAAATATTCTAAAAATTTATATTATTATAATATTTACAATTCCCGTATAATTTTATTTTCAGTCAGAAACAGATTTTTATTCGATGGCTGTCTCTCGGAAGGCAATAACACCGAAAGTATCTTGCCACGAATATTCTTTTATTAAGCAGTTCGGAATCGGCATTAAAACTATAGGTCCCGCATATCTACGTAAATAGTAAATAGCATACATCACAGAAATACATTGAAGTGTTATTACGCTCTGACAAGAGGTGAAGGACTTGAAAGAAAACTTTATCATGCATGATTGAATTCGTTCTAAAATAATCTTTAATTTGGTTATAAAAAAAAATTCGAAAATTTGAAAAAAGTTAAGTGGTAGGAGTATAAAAAATAAAAAAGATATTTTAAATTATAATTATTAAGTACTTTTAAAATTAAAACGGAAAGAACGATTTTGTTGAAAGGTCTAAAAATTTTGCTAAATACAGATTTGAAAATAATTCTTGTTCAATCTTCAAAATAATTTGTTCAAAAGTTAAAAATTATAAGCATTACTATAAAACGTTTTAATATTCTAGCAATCATTGTGACTTTCTAACAAAATTATTTTGATTATTGAACTAAAATTATTTTTAGATCTGGATTCAGCAAAATTGTTCTTTCCATATATTTAACTTTTATTTCAAACATTTCTATTTCTCATAATTTGAATATATTACTACATATGTATTCGCTTCGAAATAGAATAAGTGATTTTCTTTCTAAGGGGTGTTTTATCCTTTAAAGAATAGTGCGAAGAAAAGTGCGCATCTGTACAAAAAAATGTGACTTATTTTTGTCTAAAAAAACAACATATTCGAAATTCATCAAAATTAGACGAGACACTTAGATCTCTTTTCTTTGGTGCTAATAATATTTTTAATATTTTATTTTTAATTTAAAACCTTATTAATGAAAAAATTGTGAAGATATTTAACTTAAATCCTTAGATTTTTTAACTCTTCTGATTTTTTAAATTAATTTAATTCTTTTATATATTTTGTCGTGTATATTTAATTCCTCTTGCAACTTTTCCATATTTTAGTCCCTTTTCTAGACGACTTGAATCGCATTCACGATTGAAAATGCGAGAGTCATTCGTCTTAGCGGTATAGAATAGGAGGGAGATGAAAGTGCACTTTAGATATTACGCTTTTTGGCGAGAGAGAAAGAGAGAGAGAGAGAGAGAGAGAGAGAGAGAGAGAGAGAGAGAGAGAGTTCCCACCCTTCTGCCGATTGTTCATTGCGCGAATTACGCGAAACGGTATGGTTTTTTTTTTGTTTAGGAATTCACGACAAAGCCGTCACCAGCCCGATAGAGTTGGCTTGCACGCGCGTTGGCGGAGTGCCACTTGTGCAACACGTGTACGCGCGGGGATTTCCGCAAAGATGAAAACGGATAGCGGCGAATTCGATTTCCGAGTTGCAAACGAGGATGCCTCTACGCGTAAATTACATGGCATTCGCGATCCTCGCGTTTGCTTCCGTCGATACTGAGCGATTAATTTCGTCCGCACCCCTCGGAATAGACTCTCTGTGCCAAATAATGATACTTTGTACTTCGTACTTTGATAGTCAGTCACATAAGAAGGCGTCGCGTGAGAATGTGGACGTTGCACGCGACGAGAGAAGGTCGAGAGCTTCGTTTCTTCTGCAGTTCGTCGCGATTATTAAGGCAATGGGATTAACTTTCGTAATTATTGCGAATTAAGCGTCTCACTCTCGTACTGCGGATACACGTGGTTAATTTCGAGGGTAAGTGCGCCTTGAACCGACAAATTTCATCAATTTTCGTCGGAGCCGTTTTAACACGGCAAGGTTGACCGATATAGCCGTACCGCAACGCGTTAATAAATTACAAGAGGGACGATATATTCTCAAAAGATCGAACAAACTAAATATACGCAGAATCAATATCTTGGAATTAATACGAACCGATACCACTCGCGCGCGCGCGGCGTGCACGTGGAGGAAAATGAACGTTTTGTGTCTCAATAACGCACGTCGTTTCCCTTATTTTTCCATTCACGTCACAGAGTGACGTTCATTGTTTCCAGTTTCAAGGTGCCGAGAGATGAAACGAGGATAGGAGAGATAAATGTGTGTACAAACAAAAGCAGCTCGATTTTATATTAAATTGAACACAGGCTGCTTTGAAAATGAGTTGCTTCATTATTAACATCAAATGATTCTTTCGATAGTTACAACAAATTGTATTATAAATTTGTAAATTTGGAAACGACGAAAGGTTAAAGGGAGAAATTGAAGCTTTCGACCGCGTAGTAATAGAATCCCTTCCGTTGGTTCCCGCGAAAATACATCTCGTTTCGCAATCTCCTGGCGATCTGTCGGTCCACCGACGCCTGGCTGCACCGCGTAACGAGAGTGACGTCGTCGGTAAGTTATGTAAGCCGCAAACGAGCAATCAGACGACCGACTTACATTTCGTCACTCGCAGACATGCGTTCGAGACTCGTCGCCTCCGGGCGTAAGGCAGAAAAGATATATACATTTTGTATATATATACATATGTATTGTATATATGCAATGTAATTTAAATACAAATTTATATGTATTATAATTTTTATTATGTAAATTTATATTATTAATATATTTTATACATATAGATATTAATAATTATATATGAATATACATTAATAAATTAATAATAATATTAATCTCTATAATAAAAATTAGAAAGATAAAAAATATGTAAATATAATATAATTTAAATTTATATACATTATAATCCTTACAAATTAATATTATTATTAATTTTACACACATACCTTGGTAGAAATGTATGCAGTTTTTCTAGACATCCAATTACTATCTACCTAGTATTACTATGTCCATTAATTGTAACAATACTGCATCGGAAACGTAATAACTTCGTATAGA
>NW_012028706.1:0-10204 GCF_000956235.1 Wasmannia auropunctata | reverse complement strand
TATATATATATATATATATATACACAGTCACCAAACTAATTGTATATATACATATCTATATATTTAGCTGTTATTTATAATTTTAGAGAGAGTACATATGATATATATATAATATTTTCATTCGTAATTAAAGAATGAATCTGATACGTCATTGTAATTGAAAACAGTGCATGCGTCAAGCAAGATAAGCAAGTCACATTGATCGTCATATCGTTGACCATGTCAACATTGTTGAGTTGATGTTACATAGAAATGTCGACAACGCTTTTTCTAGAGATACATGCTAACATTTACGTATACTGAATTTAAATATTTTGTTAAGATTTCTGATTTCACACCGAAGTCATTTTGATTGATGTTTTACTCCAATCGAATGAAACATTCACTATGGTTGGAATTAAACATTCACTCTTATAGTCAAATGTCACTCCATTCCGAGTGGCGGTATTTTGCTATTGATTCGAATGAATTTCCACTCATTTTGAGTAAAATCTCCACTCTAAGAAATTTAAAAATATCGTATATATATCTGTAATCTTGAAACTCTCATGAGATCAGTCCAATTAAAAAAAAACTGAATCAAACTGTTAGAAATAGAAAATTGTAATCTCAATCATATAAAGAGAGACTCCTGAAACCCTTGAGCTAATCTTTTAATTCAGTCTAATGGAAATTGCGAAACTGAAAAAAAATTTATTTGACGTTCAATACGTTAACCTTCCTGCCATCGGATTAGGCGGATTGTACGTGAAAGTCACACGTGTGCGTGCACGACAGACGTTTTCCAGGGTGGTTGCTGCACGCTCCTGGGGGGGGTAGGACACGCGAAGAGGCGTGGCGACAAAAGCGGAAGTTAAATCGTTAAATTTCGCTTAGCTTTTTTCCACGAGGCTCGCGAGGCTAGCGGAAATCCACCCTTCACTTTATTATTCGCGACTTGCCAGTCGCGGTTCTCTGAATACAAAGGTCATACGTTAAATGGTATATTTTTAATGGAGAACGCGATGGAGGGGCGATTAGCGTGTAAATTGCATTGTCAGAAAACAATTGACTTTTCCAGTGCCATTTGTTAAGATCTTTACGATGTAGCAATTAAAAATGTAATTTCGTTTCTCTCAAGTATTTGTAGCCAAGTAGATATTAATATAAAAAAAATATAAGATTATATATATATATATATAAATGTATTAAAAAAATAAGAAATATGAGATAATATATAAAAAAAATAAGAAATATAAAGATAATATATAATTATACATAAAATATATAAAATATAATAATATAATGAGGAAAATAAAAGATATATTTTACTGCCCGATTTATACACTGAGAAAAATGTTTTTTGTACCAACAATAAGAAGTGCATACAAAATGTATTCTGATCATACCAATCAGAATTTAGCGAGGCCAGCAAACGAGCAAACAAAGATGTAATATAATTACATAATTTTATTCGATAAAATTAAAACGAACTCTAAAATACGAGTCAATATACAATTTTTACTGCCAATCAGAATTCCTTTTATCGTAATTGAATTTCTGGTTATCTCGACTAGAACGTTTGACAGATTTTACTACAAGCGTATCTGATTTATACCTTTTGTTAAATCTATATATCAGATTTCTATAAATTAATGCAACCGGATATTTTTTTTCCAACGCAACACACGCCTCTTTCATCCGTGTACTAATGTAATACGTTTCTTTTGATTTTCAGCGAAGGTAGAGAAAAAGTACGCGTTTCGTTGTTAGGCCCGCAACCATCGCCGGCGACACCAGGCGTACTCTTGCTGGAGCCGATCACGCACTCAACAGGACACCCGCTAAACATGGCCAGCAATCCCGCGGAACTTTTGACCACGCACACCGAACACACCACGCCCGCCTACCACGCGCAGATCAGGTGAGGTCTCGCTACGACAAAATCTAGTCTTACAAAACTTGATAACTCGCCAGATGGTGAGATAAATTGGCGCATCTGGCAAAATACCGAAAGAAACTAATTAAGAATCAATTCTTGGAAAGAAACGCGTTTCGCGTGATTTAATGAACTCTATCAAAGACCTTTCTTCACAAACGCATAAATTTACAAAATTATTAGAAACTAAATTAAGCAATCAGGGCGAAGCGACGAGGAGGCAATTGAAAATCATTGAAGATTGTAAACATCTTTCGTGTCCGAGAAGAATATTTTCTACGTCTCGTTGTGTGTTAAATTTTTTGATGATTATTATTGTCTTTCGATGCGTTATTTTCTTGCGAATAAGAAATCGTAAAATTATTGAAGGAAAAAAGGTGGAAAAGAGAGAATAAAAATCATTGAAGATGAGAGACACTGTCCCCCAGGAATAATTAGCCTCTCGTGCACGATTCGCGCGACCCTTGACGATCTTAATGGGCCGGAAGTGACGTTCCTTTCTCTCTCTCGGCTCCCCTCCCCCTTCGCATCCCTTTGTGTTTCTCCGTCGACTGGTACCATCGCTACCAAACTGTTTACGATGATTCTCCACCGCGGTTACCAGGCCTGTCCATGGTACAGTGTAACTATTACGCAAATAAAACTGTCCCGTGTCTCTGCTGCTGTCGCTATTACGGTATTACGACATGCTCGTCTGGCCCGCACACGTTGCATGTCCTAATGATTTCCTTTTGTTAAAAGAGCATAATATGAACCGGCAAACGATGATGAAGGCAGCAAGTGTGTGCTCGTATAGTAATTATATTTCACAACACCTCGGCTCGAAGTTTTTAAGCTCTCTTAAAGCCAGTGTCACACAATGTATCAGAAATTGAAGATACATAGAATATATTAAGATGTAAGAATCCGACCAATTGGATAATTTTAATTTTAATTCATTTGACTAGTTAAATGACTTGTTAATTAGATTAGCTAGTTAGATTAGAAGAATTTTAATCTCCCTAATTTACAATTTTCAATCTCCAATGTGCAGTCTGTTACGGGCTTTAGAAGTTCCGTAACTCTTCAGAGAAATTCAATTTCAGATTCACATAATATTACAAGGCTATCTCTTTGGAAATAATTCGAGATACAGCGATACAAAAGTTATATTTATTCCGACACTTTATTATCCTTTGCGGATGTTATCTCTTGCGTTTATCCTTCGTGAATCCTTGCGTTCGACCCTCATGTAATTCGTCCACCGGTAAAATGGACGCCGAAATAGGAGAGAGGAGCAAACGCCGAGAAGACCGGTCGAGGATTCTCCTATCGAAAGCATCTCAACTTTTTTTTTCACGATTCTAATCTTCCGAGCGATGCAACGTTCGATCGGCTACACGGCTATCTATTTGCAGCAGTACAAGTGTTATTGCTCAGTAGGAGCAGTTACGTAAAATTGTGCACAGTCTCTAATTACTAATGCAAACAAAGGTCGTGTCTGCGATGAAATTTGTCTGCGTGGAATCATCATACGCGTAAAATTCCTCAACGATTATATAACTTGTCTAATAATATAATTTGTAATAATTTATTATCGAAATGCTTAGCATAAAAAATATTAAATTGTTGGACAATTTAATTTGTTACAATGGATTCTGGCCTCATGTTAGAGCTGTGTTTCAAGACCGACAGTTTATGCGGTACACAGTTTGTATGTGATTTGATATTGTAACAGTAAAAATTATTACTATTACACACCAACATCCGTGTCGGTTCGCAAAGGCATTATTGAACTATTTATAAATATAATTTGTATAATAGATTTGTAGAAAAATTTATCTATTCGTATAATTCACATGCGGTCATAAAAATTAATCTAAATTGAAACTTGCACTCGATCGTATAATTTTTATATTTTAATATTACTTTATATTATTTTTTTTGTACACAGAAAAAAACTAGTCTTTCGTATATCAAGATTAATATTCTCATATACATATAAGCAAGATTTTAATCTTCTTGAAAGATTTTTAATCTTGAATTGAGTGCAATACTTGCAATAATAAATTCAATCAAATCAAAATTAAAATTAAAAATTAAAAATTAAAAACCTTTAAAAAGATATATAACATCTTGCTATATGAGAATACTTATCTTGATTTAAAACTAATTTTTTTCCTGTGCAGATATTAAAAGATGAGACTAGCTTTAAATTTTTCGTTAAACATTTAAAAGTTTTAACAATTTAACAGAATATTTTTTTCTGCGTTCGCGAGAAAGATATGATTTTGACCAGTATTCCATAATTGACCAGTATGGCCATAATTTTTATAACAATTTGGATTAAATTTTACTCCAAGAACAGTTTACTACGATTTCAATGTGTAACGCGTTTAAGTATCGAGACATTTAACTATAGAAGTTGAGAAAATGGAGAAGGGGAGAAAAAGCAGAAAAGTCCTGAGAAGAGATCGGGTTTCGAGTCTCTGCCAAGGAGTCCATGAACGAGAAAGATACGCGTATCTCTTCGGCACCCTGTACATCCAGGATGCACCCTGCCATCCACCCCGTCGCGGCGTTACTATTACCCAGTCGCCTCCTCACGTACACATCGCAGTTTCGCCTCTGTCCATTCATATACGCGCCTATCGCCGCGCGTACATACAATCGGGTCCAAGCTCAAGTTAGTTCTGCACCGCCGCCACTGCCAGCACCATCACCTCCTTCACTACCACCACCACCATCGTCGATGCCCCAGCCTCGCCGAATCGCGGATACCAGCGCAGCAGCGCGCCCGGCACCCGACTCCGACACTGCGTTTCTGATGCGCGCGAGTACCAGAGAGAGGAAGAGTAGCGAGGGAGGGTGGCGAGAGGGGCGCGACGCGAAACGCGACGGAGGACGGGAGAGATCGATATAGCGTGGGTGGATGTGCAGAGGTGCGGTGAGGCCGCCGCCGCCAGTCGTGCTGTCGGCCGCATCGGCGGACAATCGCGCGCGCTCTCTTTCTCTCTCTCCGTAGTGCCCCCTTCTCGGTCGTTCCGTCTCTCTTCTTCCTCATCTCCGCTCTGGTCTCCTTTTTTCCCCCCTTCACGTTCTCCTCTCCCTTTTCCAGCCCTTCGTGTCATCGAACGCAGCCCGATCGACGCGAGTCAGCGATCCACGGGGATCGCTGTCGCATCCCCGACGATGCGGTGATAACGGTGATCGCGACGACGACGGGGTGCGATAAATACCGATGACACGGTGACACAGTGAATGAGCAGTGCGGTGATTCCTGCGTGCAAATCTCCGATCGATTGGGATTAATCTGGTCCGAGCTTGACGAGTGTGTATGAGTCAGGAGGATAAATCGTCAAGATCCATCGCGATCATTTGATTGTGAAATCTGTGATCTTTCTCTTTTTTTCTCTCTCTCTCTCTCTCTCACCCTCTTCGCAACGCACGTGCGTGCGCGAGGATGCGTGTCACGCATGATTTTTTTCTCGGGGCTGGAGAAATCTACCGTAACTTGTCGTAATCCCCCAATGCAGGCCACGCAATCCCGACCGCGACTCTACGACGCAGAATGCAACGACCTCGCGAATAAGGAATGAAGTGCTCTGGTGAAATCGGTGTGTGTGTTTTTTTCTGTCGCGTACTATTTTTCATACTCCCCACGGAGATCTCCGTGCCGCCGCAAGGTCCTTGTTGAATAAGTGGAAACGATCCGTAGAGCGCGCCGATTGCGAAACGGTGACGAAGGACTTCGGACACGATGCTCATGAGTCAGCGTCGAATTTTTTTGTACTCCGTTTAACTACCTTTGCCGATATTTTATTTGTTAGCAAAAATTTAATCTGCAAAATCGATCTCTTTTCATCTATAAACAAAATTGCCTTACACCCACAATTTGCTGCTTATTCGTATATAGAATGTTCAGCTGCTACAAATCATTTTATATCGTTAAAGAGAACGAAAAACGTAGGAAGGAAAACTCGCGCGAGAATCTCGGGCCTCTCCGAAAGAAAGGAAAATAATAAACCGCTTGCAGTTATTGACTTTTCCGCGTGCCATCTTGCTTCCGCGTGGATATTTCTAGCGGTCTATACTATGCCGTCTATACCGTCTTCTCTGTTTTAGCTGTGTTACGCAAAAAATTGTTTTATTCTCTTAATTACAATTTCGCGCGGCAGACCACTAACTTCAATATTCAATCATCCCATCTGGATGTATGTACATACATATACGAGTATATCTATATCGTTCGCGGTTAAAGGGTTCAATATGTGTCAACGCTCAACTCGTTTTTTAAATTGCCTTCAAAATCAAAAAGCCACAACTTTCGCGAACGTATTTTCCATCTCGTACCCCATCGTGGAAGCTGCGAGACATGCGAAGCGAAATTCGGAGTAATCCGAATGCGTCCAAGTCGGAGAAGCGCGGCGCGGCGCGTGCCAAAGATAGCGGCCGGTGGAACGACGACTTCGTCGTCGGGAACCGTGACCTGCCTTAGAAAGGTTCAGAACCGTGCGGGATGAACTCCGGCGTGATCACCTAATTGTCTAATTAACCGTGAGAAACGTGAACCGACCTTTTACTGGACAGTCGCCGCGAGCGAGCTCTTGTTGATCTCGAGTTATTAACTAATCCAATGGCATCTAATCGCGTTAATTTCATTTATCTTATCGTAAAGTCACGATATATTAACGTATCATAATACTCTCTTTCGTGAGAAATTAACAAGTCTCTTTAAGAATTTATAAAAAATTATAAATTATTTGTCATCTGAAGGAATTATCTTTGATTCGTTAGAGGAACGAATTTTATTTTACTCGTCCGCTCTCGAGGAATTCTACAATTATACGTTCAGAACGACCTCTTGGGCACGGCCGAGATACGTAGCGTTATTGTATTTGCTTTCGGGCAACGCGTCTCACGTTCATAAAGACTAAAAACGCATTTACGAGGGCGTGTCGCGCGCGTAAAACGATGCAACGAGACGTATCTCGAAGAGGCGAGTAGGTTGAGACGACCGCGACGGCGTGAATTTTTCAGCGAGACTCCCCCCCTCTCTCTCTCTCTCTTTCTCTCTCTTGTCGCATATCTGAGAAAAACGCGTCATTACCACGAACAGGGTAATAATAACTCATCCTTGTAGAGACGTGTACGCGCTTTGAGCGGCGCTCGTTAATGCAAAATAGAGGGATCAGAATGCACCTTTTAATGTTCTCATAAGCAATTAGCTCCGTCTACGATTACGCACGGTGCAGGAATCTCAAGAAAAACCACAGAAATCACCATAACGTTAAAATGAATTGTAATTAAAAATTGGAAAGTGACTTTTAATGACCATTTTGTATAGCCATTTTAACGCTATTTTGATGGCATTATAATTTTTTATCTTGCTTGGGTTAATTTAATAAACCGCTTTATGAGTATATGTTTCCGAACAATCGTTTTTTAGCTCTTTAAGCTGATTTTCCTAATTACATTGAAAGACTTGGAAATTAAACGTCGCGATGATCTCAGAATATAAATGGTAACTTCTTATGTATTGCCGAGAAGCAAGAATCCGAAGATCAATCGCGAATGGATTGGCACGGCGTGTCGAAGTTCAATCATCGCGTTGAGATGTAACCGGACAGACCAGTCGAGCGCGACATGAGCCTCGTGACATGATTTTTGCCCTCGCACTCTCACGACCTCCTCATCTGAATGACGCTCGCCCTCCGCCTCGTTGATCTCCATTAAGCTTCTTCACGGGAAATTCGGTCACACAGGTCTTCGTGTTACCGTCAATTACCAATTATGCGTCGATAAACGCGAGTAAACGTCGTTAAGTGGATTATATGGCTGCTGTAATGATTGCGAGCTCTGACAATGTTCATCAGATAGCGTTGAATATTTTATCTGCGGGAAATTGGAAAATTATCGCAAAGGACGATGGAATTTTGCTGAAAAATTTGTATAACAGATCCTATAGAATAACATTCTATAGAATGTAGATAAAATTCTTAAACATATATATATATATTTGAAGAGCATATTTTGAAGACGTTTAATGAGACAATTTAGAGGTTTTCCCGCAACGAAAATTTGATATTTTGTACAATGAATATTTAAATATATATTTTTTCATCCTGAGGCTGAGATAATATTTTTCGCAACAAAATTTTTTTACAGTATTCTCGCATCGCGTTGGATGGAAGGAAAAATCTTGTGAGATATTTGTAAGCATCAGTATTATTAAATTGATTATCAATTTAATTACTGTGATATTACTATTTTGGTTAAGAACTGCGTCGAGATCGAAAGTAACGGCGCGTAGAAAAAATATATATAAATTCACAAGAAATTTTATTGAGTACTATTGTAAGATCCTTCCGTCGTTGGCCGTGAATTTAATTGTGTTATATACATATATATTTTTAAATCTTTGATACCTACTAAATAAGATATCTCGGCGAGTCTTGATTTAAACATTAATTTAAAATTCATAAAGACAAAATTTCTATATTGGTACCATTTTCTTCCTTACAGCGTCCCGAACTAACAATAAGTTGTCTTAAGCTAAGCGAAAGTAGAGTCGCGATGTCTTTGATCGATATATCACTGATTTCACGTGGTAAGGATAGCTTCAAGGCAGCACGACGGACTTGTCGCCGCGACGAATATGGCCGTCTCAGATACCTATCTCGTAATCGAGGGCTAATTGTGTAGGTATTGTATCCCTTTAGCAACCTCCCACTCTGTGGGAGAGATACCTACAGGCGAAGAGCCTGGTCCATGCAGTCGATCACGCAGTCGCACAACGGCATGATGAATCCGTGACGCCGACACGCGGCGCAAACGCATGCACGCATGCACGCATCCCCCATGCTACGTGACCTTATAACCAGTGGCCCATATACAGTACAGATCGCGAAACTAGGTCGGGTCCATGACGCCCCTTCTCTTATCTTTCCGTCAACAGTTCTCTCTTCCTTGGGAGTACGTTTCCCATTCCTGCTCAGAATTTCGACTACAAATAAGATGTCACGCTTACTCTACACAGTTGGAAAATTTGTATTAAATTTCTGTATAAATTTCGTATGTCCTAAACGGTCCATTTAAATTTTTATGTCAATTTAATTTTTATGTCATAAGATGAATATATTAAAAAGTAACACAGATATTTTATTAAAAAATTGACACAAAAATGCAACACTAACACAATTTGTAAGCAAACTGTGAAAGCATATTTTTTAAGTAAAATTAACTTTTATAATATATTAAGTTAATATGTATTTTATTTATTTATATTAGAATTTACATTTTAATACACGTTATTTTTATGTTATTTGTCCACTCACTCATAAATTGTTATTTTTTACACTAAGAAATGTTGAATATCAATTTTAACACAAAATAATTTAAATAACATAATTACATTATGTTAAATTAACACTCGAATATGTTAAAAATGTCATCACAAAATTTTAACAAGAAGACTTGAGTGGACCGTTTTTAACAAAATACAAAAATATATATATATACAGGGTGTCTCATAATAGGTGTATCACCGTTCATGGGTTAGATAGAACAGACTAAACTAAACAGAAAAGTCCTCTACCATTTTGCAAAATTCGCAATTGTTAACAAGATATTAATTTTTGAAGATGGGCAAATAAACTTAATATCTCGTTAATAAATACGAATTTTACAAAATAGTACAGGACTTTTTTGTTCAGTTTAATCTACTTACCTTGCCACGCACTTGCATTCAGCGGTGGGCCGGATGAATACGCGTTTATTCGTCAATCTTCAAAAATTAATGTCTGGTTTACGATTGCGAATTTTGCAAAATGGTAAAGGACTTTTCGATTCAGTTTAGTCCGTTCTACCTACCCATGAACGGTGATACACCTATTATGAGACACCCTGTATATACAGTGCGGTCCATAAGTTCCCGGACTGATTCTTTTGCAGCCTCCCCATTGTAAATAAATAAAGTAAGTAAATAAAAGTATATATATATATGTATATATATATAATATACTTTTATATATATATTGTAAGAAATCGCCAGGAATTGTCAGTCTGGCTAGAGTCCTAGATTATCAGAAAAGCGCGACCGGCTTATGGCAGTATCGCAAAAGTACTAAAAAATATTAAAAATGGCGTCGAATGGCCAATCATAAGTTTGATTTATTCGGCAGCCATTTATAATAGCGATAAATCAATCTTATGATTGGCCATTTGCGTGTCCAATCAGGACTCGTAACACCGGTCGCGCTTCTCTGAATTATCTAGGACTCTAAGTCTGGCTAGTGATCTTTCCCG
>NW_012028705.1:195036-281097 GCF_000956235.1 Wasmannia auropunctata | reverse complement strand
TTGATGAATTATGTATTCTACTATACTATACGTTCGCCATACAAAGCACTTTGTCAATATAGCCACGTTAATTATATGCAGATAAGCACCATTAGCCGCAACAAAAAGCGGGTGTTTAAAAATAGTGACGTGTAAAGAAGACATATACACATTACGTAAGCAAACGTCTTACACCCCCTCCCCTCCCTCCTCCCTCATCAAGCAAATCACCCTATACGCGAACTTTACCTTGACGCTGCTCTTCCGCGTTGGGGGCCATGATGGTTGTGTTATCGGCGATCAAGGGTGTCTCCGTGTTAGATGTTTGCCTCACGGCGAGATCGCTTTTTTTCTCCTGCAGGAGGCCGGCTTGCAGGGCCAGTTTTCTGACCGCGAGACAGTAACCCAGTAACGGAGTCGCCAGCAGGTCAAAGCATGCGGCGACCCAGGGCATAACCGAGAGATCCGACGGAAAACAACCGGTCTTCCGGGGTATTCGGCTCTCCCTCACTCTTCCTGTCCCTTCCGTTGGTGACGAAATTATGGTCGATTAGAGAATAACACCGGAGCAAAAGGAAGCCCGATGCGTGTGTATGTGTGTGTGCGGAGCTAACTGCTCCAACGGAAAAAAAAAATAAAATAAAATAAAACCGCCAACGAGAGCCGCTTCTACTCTATCGCGCGAATACTCTACTCGCGAATTTATACTCGCTCCCGCGGCTAAAACTCCGCTTCTCGCGACTTCTCTACTTCCTGGTCAAGCTCCCCGGCTAAAGCTCTTCCGAGAAGTGATCGCTGCTCGTGTGCCGTATTATAGACAGCAGATCCTCCCTCATTCCAATTTGCTTGATCCTCACTTCCGGAGCCAGTTTGCGGGCTTCCTTGGGATCGGTCAGAGAAGAGGTCAGATCTCTTGCTCGAGGCGTGCCGCGCGATTCCCTTTCGCCCGTGCGCGTTTCACTCGCTGTTATTGACGATAATGTTGTTGCCGTTGCTGCTAACGCCGTTGCTCGCTGGCGACTGTGTGCGCGCGCGCGCGCGAACGTATGTACACCCGCTGAAAATTTACATAGTAATAGCGACACCGGTCGCGCGGCTCCGATATTTCACCGACCGCTTTTTTCTGCTCCGAGATTCTAGGCGGCTTTTGAGGTCGAGGTCACTCGCCGTGATCACTCGTACACTCCTCTTCTATCGATGCGATTTCTCTTCCTGCTCCGTTTTCCGACGAGAGAGACTCCGATCGACGTGCTGTCGACGTAGAGGCGTTCAACCCAGCCAGGTGACTATAGAGACCTCGACTAAACGCTTCCCGAGATTTCTCGTAGACTCGTCAGCCGACTCTTCAGCTTCTTCTCTTTCCCTCAGAGAACACACGGCTCTATCACGGGGATGATGCAAGTATGCCCGTCCAGACGAGAATAGACTCCGTTCTCTCTGCAGCAGAGACGCGACCGGTCGATACGTACTTCTCGGCTCTCCGACGACTAGTAGGTCCGGCTCCACCGCGGCTTTAAGCAACATCGACCAGAACCCACGAGCGAGCAACTCCGTTGTACGAACCAATGGAGAAACGGTTAGCCCCTCTACGGATATCGGACAAACTTGCGCGCGATGGATGAAACGATGAATGTCCGTTTTTCCTTGAACCGACGCGGATAATCCACCGCAAAAAAAAATCGCGAACAATGAAAATTCACTAACGTGAACTTTCCGCAAGATCAGAAAAAATGAAAAAAAAAAATCTTATCTTCTCTCTGTGAGGCAAGTTCAATTTATCGCTGTGTATCACTCCTACAAAATTTACTCTTACTGATAACCCATTATTTTGCATAATATATGAACTTTCAATTGGCGGAAATGACTTTCGAAGATTTAAGTAGTATTTTATTAATTTAATTCTTGTCCATCGCTACCACCGTAAACTTGACACAGCCTATGCGCTATTGACGATGTTCCAATACATATTTCATTAGCATCGTAAATTCCATACGTTACGCCTGATGAAACCGGCTTGCATTTTTCTTGGCGGATCATGCGTCCAAAGTCCACAGTTGTTTTTCCTATTTTCACGTAATCGTTTGGCAAACGACCATCCAGGCGCGTGTATTCGGCGTCATTGAGTTAAATGAAGAGATGCCGGATCACTAATGTCCTGACCTGCCGGGTTACATCACGTATACGCCAATATATGGAGCAACTTGTTCGTATAGACAAAACGTGAACTTTGGAACCTCTTTTGGTGACGCGTCGAAATAACGTTAACTGAAGAAAAATGGCTCTTACCAAGAAGATCCTTTACGTACGCACTGTGAATTAATATTAGAACACTGAAATATATAAATGATATACCCGTGCACGTGTAAAAATACATCGATTTTGTGAATATTCTCGAAAAATTAATTAATTGGAAAAATTATATAAAATATAGAACAATCTTCTGTTATAAGTATTATTTGCGAAATAGCTATAAATAAATGTGCCGCAGATGTTAAGATGTATGAAAAAATTTAATTAAAAGGTATAATAATTTAAGAACAAAGTAAAAATCGTATTTTTGTATTTGTTTGATTAATGATTAATAAAAACTACTAAGCACTATAATATTGTAAATTCATATTTAAATTCATATTTAAATTTTATATTTTTATTATATTATTATGTATATTGTGTTTTTTGAAACATACGTTCTTTCCATAAAATTTTCTAGAAACTGAAAGTCTCGCATATTTTTCGTAACTTCTTGTAGAAGTTTCTAGAAATTTAACTAACTAAAATAAAAGAATATCTATATACCTTGTTTACTATAAGATGCTCGTAACTAATGACGCCTGAGGCACCAGATTTTTCTCATTACACCTACGTAAGTAAACGTCATGCTTAGTTTATTAGATGATAAGGGGAAAGTACAAACGTGTATCTGCACGTGATAAGTGCTTCTCAGTTACGTGATAGAGGTCATACATGATATAGTGAACTTCACAAAAACGAATTTATAAAACTGCAAAGTGTCAACTTGTTTCGAAATGATATATTGAAAGCAGATTATTCATTGACATATCGCAGATATTCATAAAATTTGATTTTTTATGTATCGATGCAATTAATTTAATTAAAGAAAAATGGTCCCAAAAAGTCATTACATTTTATTTTTACAAAAAAAATAATATGATAAAAATACATTTAATGTCGAAATGATATATTGAAAGCAGATTATTCATTGACATATCGCAGATATTCATAAAATTTGATTTTTTATGTATCAAAGCAATTAATTTAATTAAAGAAAAATGGTCCCAAAAAGTCATTACATTTTATTTTTACAAAAAAAAATAATATGATAAAAATACATTTAATGTATATAATCTAAATATTGGATGAAATAAAATTCTAAACGTAGTGACGTCATAGTCTCAATTTTATTCCTACATACACACATTCTTGTCAACCTTCACAAGAGTTTATTGATATAATGTGCGTTATTAGTTAATAGTCAATTTGAATTGTTAACGATGTCATATCATCGGACTAACTGGAGGGAGCGCCAGTTAGCAGGACTGTAGACCGATATGTCGTTCCCCTGGGCAGATTCTTGAATTGTGTACTTGAAGAAATATAAACTTGATACTAACAATTACATATATGGTTAAAGAAACTTGGAATCATTATGAATCATTGGTTTAATCCGCGAGTCGCGAGAGTTAGATACGTTATTAAAACAAAGAAACTTGATATATATTTCTGACATATCTATATTTCACAATAAATAGTTGGAATGGAAATTCCTCTGTATAATTCTCTTTAAGATGAATCAGATACTAACACAATATATAAACCGGGAAAATCCTCTGCTTTACGATGATTTATACATTTGTGAGAATTAATAAGATTAATCAACTATTAATTATCTTTCAAAAAATTCTAAGCCAACAGAATTTTTAAAAGATAATGAGATATATATATATATAAAATATTATAAAAATATATAGATAAAAGATATATAGATGAATCATAGATGAAGAAATATATTATAAAAATATACTTCTTTATCTATGGTTTCTTTGATTAATTTTCATTATGTTGTATATTTTGAACACAAATTGGGTGTATAACAGTCAATTGAAAATAGGAGGATATATTTGCAGAATTATCATCAAATTAATCAAGAAATAATTAATTAAACGTTTAGTTTCTTCCCAAGAAATATTTATACACTTGAAGAAGGGGGGGAATTGTTCCTCTTAGCTTTGGCCTAGCTTCAAACAAAACAATCAAGGCCTATCATTGGCGAGTTCTATTTTAAAATGATTGTCACCGCGAATATTTTTATGTATATACAGACCTGCGGTCACTAACGTCCATTAACCGCAATAGACCGACACGTCTCTAGAATAAAGGATAAAATGAGATGGCAGAAATTGTTCGGCCATTGTTCTCAAAAGAATATTCATGAAACGAGTAGGTATATAAATTAAAATAATAGCACTGCTACAGGAAAATGTATAGTTATAAACTTTTATTAACACAGTTGATATATATAATTTTAAAATAATCATTTTTATATTTAAACTTTCTGTTTATATTTTTTTACTTAAAAAAATTGAGTAAAAATGTAATATTCACTCTGAATCAAAGAAATCGGAAATGATCAGAAATTTATATTATTTAACATATAGCGACACAAGAGGATATTTCATGATATTATCAAGTGCATCGTATTATGTACTTGAAAAAATGCATCTTTTGGATATTTCTATCCTTAACAAAAATTCTTAAGAGATATAATCAATTAAAAAAAAAATTCTCTTTTCGCACATAATACATTATAGCATTATTTTCACGATTCTTGCTGGATATAACATTTGATGTGAGATGTTTTCACATACAGTGAAATTTATAATATAAAAATAATACAATATAAATGTAATAACAGTAATATTTATTATGTAATGTACAATTATGGTATTATTAAAAATGGGAGACACTGATTAATGTAACTGTACATCACAATAAATATGTATATACATAAATTCGTTATTACATTGTTCAGAAAATACCAATTGAATGTGCGAGGCCCGCGTAAATATGCAATGTTGTTGCACCGATGAAAAAGGTAGTGATCGCTTTAATAATAAGTGTTGACCATGGGCCAGCTAATAAAAGTGACGAAAGGAAGTCCAGCATGAGCGGCCTATATACCGTAAGTACAAGCATACCAATTACTATAGGAACTAAACCACGTCGTAAATCGTGTCTGGACCACAACCAAACCAATGTTGCGGTTGTTATGTGCTGCACCTGTAAAGAACAAGTCATATATATGTAGATTTTCTTGAATTTGTGTCAAGTTTCACATCAGAAAATATAGACAGCAATTTTTTACCAAATTGATATTCGACTCGAGACTCTTCTGAATGTACTTCCAATCAAACTCAGCGCCACGTGCTCCAACCCAGAGCAACAAGAATCTCGTAAGCAGCACTTCAGCTCCCGCCCATCCTATGCCAGCAGTTAATACCTTCGCATGGCCTTTGCCAGGTATACTATTTAGTACCAGTAAAATTCCTACCAAGTCTGCTAGATCAATGGACGACTTTAAAAATTCCTGAAATATATTTATATATATATATATAAAAAGATGTAAATCTTTATGAAAGGCCAGATATAAATTATGGATAATATCCACTTTCAGACAATTTAAAGTAGATGTGATAAGTGATAGGATATTAATGCTCGCTTGATTGCGAAGGGAAAAGATTCGATAACATATACTGCGAAGATAATTTCTTAAAACATATTTTTTTTTTATATGTATAAAAGGAAGTAAATCTTTATGAAAGGGCCAGATATAAATTAGGGATATTATCCACTTTCAGACAATTTAAAGTAGATGTGATAGGTGATAGGATTTTAATGCTCGCTTGATTGCGAAGGGAAAAGATTCGATAACATGTACTACGAAGATAACTTCCTAAAACAAATTTTTTTATATATATAAAAAGAAGTAAATCTTTATGAAAGGGCCAGATATAAATTAGGGATATTATCCACTTTCAGACAATTTAAAGTAGATGTGATAGGTGATAGGATTTTAATGCTCGCTTGATTGCAAAGGGAAAAGATTCGATAACATGTACTGCGAAGATAACTTCCTGAACCATATTCCTTTTATATATATAAAAGAAAGTAAATCTTTATGAAAGGGCCAGGTATAAATTATGGATATTATCCAGTTAAATATAATCCATATATAATCCAATTAAATTATGGATCCACTTTCAGACAATTTAAAGATGTAAAGATTGTAGATGTGACAGGTGATAGGATTTTAATGCTCGCTAGATTGCGAAGGGAAAAGATTCGATAACACGTACTCCAAAGATATCAAAACCCTCCTCTCCCATATTGTCGGCGGTTGGAAAAAATGTTGCAAGCGCCAGCATTTTTACGAGCTGCGTGAATATATAAATACCGCCGGCTTGAATGCATTTCCAGAAGGCACCGTACTCCGACCTGGAAATATCTCCCTTCGCTGTATGTCCCTTTAAATCTTAGGTTAGGAACCGAGAGCGTGTACTAGAATCGATACTTACAAGCCAGAATATTTGTAAGTCAAATAGTACGGCACGTATACCAATGCCAGGCAATTTCCGAAGTGATATAGCGTCATTTTTCGGGGAATGTTCAGTCAATTTGTAATATTAATAAAGGAATGAACAAGTCATAACGAAATTACGAGCATCGTGATACACACTACCACTATACGGCTAGTCTTTTAATTCTGTGGAGCTGCACTTGACTTTCTGCACTTGTAGTGAAACAGAAATACAAGAAGACATCAGAAAGAAAAGGAAAAAAAGATGCGCACATATAAAAAGTTCCGTAACAGAGGACAAATCTGGTGTCGCTAACTGCGGCAAACTCACGAAACTCGATCACATTTCTCGACCAGTACTCAGTGGATAAAGGGTGGATCAGGTGGATCTGTCTGAAACTCTAACCTAATCCAACCACGCTGTGAAAATAGTTCAATAAAAATCTCGTTGTTAGTTAATCTATATAAAAAAAAATATTGACAAGAAAAAATATAAATCATGTTTTTTTTTTAAGATTAAATCTGAAATATTATTTTGTCATTTTTATTGAATATTTCTTAATGGAAAAAGAAAATGATCGAATCTTAGGTTATACAGAAAGTCGTATAGAAAATATATTTTTTTATTGATTTTGCGATTATCCATTATATTAAATATCGCGTATTGTCTTATGACAAATATATGTGTCAAGATAAACTATAATTTTTATAATCGAGGAGATTGTGTTTTAATAATTCGGAAATTTTTTAATACCAAAGTGTCAAAAATTCGTAAGTATAAAAAAAAAGACAATAAAAGTAGCGTACTTTCTAACTGCCATCATTCAATTTACCATTTGGTCCTTCGATAAAAGATCTTTTTTTTGATGCCATATTACACAGTCCCCCTCTTTTATATTTTAACCCCTTTGAAAGGGGTACAGCCACCCCTTTCCCCATAAAAAGGGGTAGCTGCTAAAAAAAGGGTGCTGCAGCAGCAGAAGTATTGACTATGCTGCTGCAGCAATTTGTGACTTGTGTGCATTGAAATTTTCATGTTTTCTATTGAAATAAGTGTTACAAACATAGTATACAGATGCATTTCTATAAGTTAAGCTGAGGTACATCAATAATACAAGCGAGTTAGATACTGTTAAGGCATATATCAACCTTTGCTGCATAAATATTAAATTGGTCAATATTTTTTCTCCTGTTTTCAGTCAAAATTGATAGGATACGATACATGGGACTTCGACTGCTCCGTCAGAGCATGCTCGGTATCCGAGAGACTACTGCTCGCTGTCCCTCTCCAACGTTTCTTACGAAGGATAAACTCCTGGGGGTTGGCTGGGAGCTGCCTGTGATTGGGCAGGATCGTATTGGATCTACCCCGCGGACTACTCTGCATGGAAAGGGTAGCTCAGTTCGCCACAGGCTGTTGTCAAATCTACCTCGCAGTGTGCCTGACGTTAAACAGTTATCAGGATACCAGGATTATGTGAACCAGTGGTAGCTTTGCAAGTGTGTAATTATTTCAAGTGTATGTGCTTATTAAAAACTTACAAATTGCTCTTCTGAAGAAACAATATTTACTTCTATTTTATTTTATTTTTTTTGTATACTTATATACATGTATTATATGCTTATGTTCATATCTTTAAGTTACTTTTAGTTTTCTGAAAACAGACAAAAGTTTTCTGCAATATATATACATTTCAATATGATTAATCTTTAACTACAAAAATAAATAAGAATACGTATATGCTTTGTATTTTTCAGTAAACACTTGTTTTAAATTCTCTGATACATCATTCTCTGATTTTGAAATATTTTTGAGTATATTTTGACAGATATTAAACTCATTTATTAAATTCATTTATTAAATTCATATCATCAAATTAAACCTTTTAAAATTAAATTATTAAAACTACGCTTACTATCTATTAAAATAATGTTGAAATAGCACAATGAAACACAGAAATATTGGTGAGAAAAAAATTTCTATCCCTCCGTCTTTTCAACCCTTCACCCTTTTTTATCCTTTGAATGAAAAAAAAAATACCCACCCTTTTCATCTGATCAATCCCCCTCTCTTCCAAAAAATATGTGCTAGAGTTGTATACTGTTTATGAAAAGAAACGTTGTTAAATAGATTGATAAAAGAATTAAACATAAAACAGTATTTTTATCTTAGAAAATGAATAATGAATTATTCATAAAGATTATTGAAGAAATAGATACAATAATTTCATAATATCCACATAACTTATATGTAATGCAATAGAATATTTTTACTTTTTTTATTATATGACTATTTTTATAATAAATTTGAATTAAAGAGATATAATACCTATAATATTCTAAATTTACATCTCTTTATCTTTTTTGGGAGTGAGAAATGGGTGGAGCTTACATTCCCTACTGCTTTTCATACAAGCTTCAGGAAAAAGGGTAGTCAGTTTTATGGTGGAGTTCAAGTGCGAAAGGACGTGTAGTGTGACTGGTTTTTTAATTATTTTTGAGTAAATGTTTTTCGATATTTGTAACATTTTTGTGCATTCGCGATATGAATATGTATATGATTTTTATTATTCTGTTTCAATTGATTTCACAATATAAATTATATAAATTCTAAATTTTCGGAATATATATATTTTTATTATTTATTTGTATATTATTCTGTGAAGTGTATATGTATTTACAATTGGAAAGTAAGTCAGTTATTTCTTAAACTTTTCTATATGATGTTTGCACATTTATCACTTTCATCTTATTCAATAAATTATAAAAATTGTTTCATTATAAATTGTTTTTTTAAGTTTTGCTGCTAAATATTATAATTTTTTAAATAAGAATAAATATGACTTTTATTTATTTTATTTCTGTGTAACTTTTTGAAAAATAATCGATTTATACTTTTAGAGATACGTGTTTCAAATTATATTCGAACGATGGCGCTACAATTGATTTTCTGCACACGTATTTCAGCGTTTCACGTTTATTTTAGCAGGCATAATTATAATACCTTACAATAGATGACGTAGCTAGTGACTTTATGAAAATGTTTTTCGATATAATTGCATATTCTTAGCAAATAAATAATTCAATCTGTAATAATTAGACTAAAGATATTTAACAGATAGATTACAGATTTAGATAACTGATTTGAAAATACTTGTAATATTTTAACAAATTTAAAATAATTGACATTTTACAGTATTTTATTTTAGCTTTTGCGATTTTGTATGCTTGATTTTTTAATACTTTTTGTGAATCAAAAACAAAAATTTAAGAACTTTAATCTTATACTCTTCGCATATTTTTGACAATTTTTTCAAAAATAAACGTATACAATATAAATTATTATTTATAACATTGTTATACGCTTGTTATTCATATCACATTTAATTTCTCTTTTTCTCTACCTCTCTATTATTGTAAAAAACAGCAATACAGTACTAAATTGAAATGTAAATAATTCTAAATCTTATCTTAATATTTTAAAGTTCATTCTTTCCGATCAAAGAAGTTATCTTTTCCCCACATTTCATCAATCGTGCGCAAACGGTTCGTTTATTTGAACTTGAAGCTTCCTTCTCTTGGATTTACTTTGGATTTTAGATACGAAGGTCTCGAGCATGAGAGTGACGACACGTGGTCTCTCTCAACCCCGAACTCTGCACTTTTATCATCTCCCTTCTTCTTTGATGGGTCCACGCACTCGGCATATAGGCGTGTTTGCATTTTCTTCCCTCGGGACGCTTACGGGACGGCGCGCAATTTCGGAAAGCCGATTTCAATTCCGCTCTCCTTTTTACAGGGAGAAGCGAAAGCTCGAACGCGGGCGGCACAGGATTACGGGAATCGCACAGACAGGCCTGTGAACACGTGCGAAAATCTCGTGTCTCGACGTTTGCGCTCACGTCATCGATCGTTCGTCCGTTTAGCGTTTCTCGCGTCGGGTAAATCCGATTCTCCGGTCCTCCCCTCATTCCTCCGGGTAAGTAACACGACTTACAAGAGAAGTGTATGTTAGGATATACATCCGATTTGCGGTAAACTTTTTGGTAAATAGAAATTTGTCAGAAATTTAAATAAATTTAAGAACATTCCTTTATTTTATCTGTCTAAAATTATATTATTCTATTACCAAAGTGTCGAATTTAATTTAGCATGCAAGCATATGTGTGTATATGTATTTTTGTATAAAATTGATTCTTTATACATTTTTAAAACAGAAATTTTAGATATTTTCTTCTTTATTTTTATTACGTATAATTAAACGATAAGTAGAATTATTAGAAAAACGTCATGTAAGCTGTATTGTTCATGCATTTACGCTTCTTCCATTGACGTTAGAGTATAACGATGAGCTTCATTTCCGGTTCCGGCCTTCATCATTTTCGCACCGTCAACTCCATTCTTCCGTATTCCGCCTCCGTATATTAGCACCATTGCCTCCCTCGCACATCGGGAATTTTTGTTCTTTTATGTCGATTCTCAATCCTTTAAAGATCATACGACTTTTCGGCATGAAAAAAATTAATCCCTTTCTATCTAAATATCGTTTTATTCACGTATCGACTTTTGAAAAAAAATTCGAGATTCATTAAAATTAATATAGTATGATGAAGAAAGATAATCCATGGTGGAAAAATTAATAGAATTTTCATAGTAAAGAGAAATGTGGAAAATGAAAAGAAAAATCCATCTCTCTCTATTTTCTTCTTTTCCGTTCCACGGATGTTGGCATATTTCTTATTTCTGTCAGCGCCGGGATATGGAAAAGCCCATAGAATGCTTTCTATTCCTCGTGTGTAACGCATAAGTACATTTTTATACAACGTAGAAATTGATATATTTTTCCCACTCAGCAGAAGCAGTATAGGAAGGAATAATGTCCTTTCTTCAGGGCTTCAGGCAAAGTTGTTAATATTCCACTGGTGCCTACGTCCTTCTGGGACAGTCTCTGCCATCTCATCCATGTTACTCTTTTTTTTTATCTTAGTTCTATAATACCGGAAGAGTATCAGTACAAGAAAAATCCTCGATTGCGATGTTGGGAGTCTAATAAGACGTAGGTTGAATCGGATCGAAATCTTTAAGTGAGTTTCTTTGGAAACTTTCAAGTAACGCGGAAGTCCAAAAGATATTCAAAAAATATATAATGGGTGTCTGCAAAGTTAGAATATCAAATATTTCTTTTTGTGTTGTTCGATTTTTAGTCCTCATACGGGAGAAAATTGCATTCATTACGAACAAACGCGACTTACAATTAGAGATAAAATCTAGATTTGCAAAAATATATAAGATGTATAGCTGTGTATATATAGCTATGTAAATTTAAAATTGTATATATAGATTTTGTACTATGTATTACACGGATATTATTATATTTAAGGTTTAATTACATTTATAATTTCATCACAATACGATGTCATCGAAGTACAATATGACGTTACAATTATAATCATTGAATACTTTATTTTAAGCAGATATTAAATACAGTAACCGTATCGGAATTGTACGAAAGATTCGTCGCGGTATCTGTTTTGATAATAATGATGGCGGGGGATAAAGAAAGAAGGATTTTAACTGTAAAGATGCTTAATGAAGTAGATCCCGGAGCTCGACGTAATTTCCAACCGAACTCTTTGATTGGCCATTAAGCCGCGATTTGCATATTTAAAGCGGGAAAGAAAAAAACGTCGGGCGGTGGGTGAAAAAAGTTTTTAACGAGCATCTCTTTATTATTTAATGTCTGAGACGGTGTTGCGCGGAAGTGACTCTAATTAAAGAGATATAATTGGCGGATGTACAAAGGCGAATAAGGCTCTCCGTTCCGACGAGCCGCGCTGTCGTCGATATTCCTGCGCGGCGCCGCGCTTCCAATTAATCACTCTTTCGCGCGGCATTAATACTATCCCCGTGTTTTAAGAGAAGGAACGGTTGTATCATCCGCGAGAAACGTTTTATTAGACGGGTTGTTTGGCTTTGTGTGGCTTTGTAAAAATAGAAACTCCACAGACAACCAAAATAATGAGCAAAGCTCGCGCGGACAAGAAAACTCCTATAATGAAATAACAAAATTACTATACGAAAATTACAAAATTAAAAAGTATTAATAAAATAAATATACTAAATATAAAAGTTTTCGGGCTATTCGTGCTATAGAGCGTAATCTGCAGCAAAATTATTAATATCTTTTACATACAAAATTCTCATGTAAACTGGCAATGTATAGTTGAATTTTTAATAGCAACTTTTTCTTCAAATCTCGAAATTTGACCAATGATAAACATACTCCTAATGTTTAAGTATAATAAATAAGTTCTCTTTTCGTCTATTGTGAGATGGTATTCAGGCATGACATTTTAATTTTCCAAAATCAGTCGGCGATATAATATGCATAAAGTGTAAGGACGAAGCTGCAGTCTGCATTTCTTCTGTTGCACAGTACGGATGCGGTCGTCGAAATATTGCCCGGGCCATTAAACATTACTGAAGAATGCTTTTAGCATTCCAGATATCTCTAGCTTGTTTGAGTTTTGGAGGTTATCGGCGCGATCCGAGGCTTAAGAACTGTCCTTAAATGTGCCGTAAACGCGGGCCCGCATGAAATAGAAGAAAAGAGGCGACCGCGAGAGAGCAAGTCGTGTCTCTAACTTTGTAAAGATGCCTCGCGCTTTACCAGCCCGACCGGAGTCCAATAAAAACTTTACAGCCCCCATAATGAATGCAAGAAATAATTATCTCATGAATACATTAGTTTTAGTATCTCCCGACACGGACACGGCCCGTAAAAGCGGCATTGGATATCTTGACCTACGATTTCCAGTGCGTGCTCGCTTCCCTACGATCCTTAATCGCCACTCGCTCGCCGCCCTTTTTCTCTTTCTCGCAGTCCAGTCGTTCTTCCTTCCTTCCTTCCTTCTCTATTTCTTTCTTTTCTTTACACTCGCCGATATATTGCCGAAGAAAAGTCGCTAGTAAGGATCAAACGTTTTCTTCGAAGCGTGTTCTATTCCATTTAAAAATTAATTAGTTCTTATTTTATCTGAATACTTAAACGATAAACAATGTGCGAACGATGTATAGAGATATCGTGCATGGGACACGCGTTTGATTCGAAAGGAACGTCGCTCGTTTCGGCTGTATCGGTGGAAATCCTTTATGTGAATATCCTAACCGGGGTAGTGAAGTGGGTGGCGGTTTGGGGGGAGGAGGGGGAGGGGGACGATGTCAGTTGGGTGGAAAGGGAGGTGGTGCGTCGGTGCTGTGGCATGGAGTGATTGATCGTCGCCTCGCGACACCCCCGTGTTCTCGTAGAGTGGATAAAGGGGTGGAAAAAGGAGTGGAAACCCTTTCACGCTTTCACGGATCAGTCACAGGATCACGTTTTCCGTGCCATCCCCTCGCCCCTTGGTACACGGGACATGCATCACCCTGCCATCCACTTCTACTTCCCTGACTTGTGCGTTTGCTCGTGTCGATGTCGCGGAGATCGAATCTGCAAACTTTGCACGCGAAGGGAATATACTCCTCCCCGTCGCGCGGTTTATCGATCCCGCGACACGATTTGTCGGCGATATCAATTTTCGAGGGCTTTTACGTTTAGAGGACAAAACGAAGTTTGGATTAAAACTGGGATGAGGATGCGATAATTCGCATCATAACACGCGAAAAGCCTCGCTTTCCTAGCTCTATATTTTAATGACAACACTCTTCATATTCTCACGACTCAATTGAATTTATCGTGTTTTCCAAAAGGACGATCTGACGAAAATGTCGCCATCATTTACGGGACGTATGCTTCATCGGAAGCGAACGGGTAGATGGCGGTGGCTCATACATCAGACACCTAATTCCTTCTTTCGCTCGAGTGTTCTCTTATATCTTATATCTTATAACTCTTATATCTTATCCATTTAGAAGTTCCATTTGGCGGTGTCCGCGCAAGCCGACCGCCTTGTCATTTCCAAATTGACGAGCCACTATGTGTCGCTGATATCCGCAATTTTCTCGCACACTGGAATTATCTGTTGGCGAAACCGACAACTTACTAAAGAGTTATTCGCGCGCGTACCACGTCTTAACTTTCTTAGTTGTGTTGACAGATCCTGATTGAAATAAGGGTACGAAAGAAAACCTATTATGTGACCTCGAAATCCTTAAAAGTTACCTATTAACTCATATAGATTCTAAATATGCTATTTAATTTTATCTATTTAATCATAATTTCTATTTTTTTCAATAAAGAAACCGATTTAATAAGAAAATTAAAATGATCTCTATGAATCGCAACGCGATTAACTTTATTATTAATTTATTATTGCTTAATGTTTTATTATACAAGAGTTTTGCAGTTTTCTAATTAAAGATGCATTCGCGATCGATCGATAACGGCCTTTAGGCGAACGATGGCCTCGGCAAATCAACTATGAAGAATTGTGGGGATACAGGAGGAGAAATTGGATATTGCTGCTAAATATTTGAAAGACTCCCGATCCGTAGAATTTCCTTGATATCCCACGGGACGAGCTGCGTCTCGCAAGTTCCCCGGAAATCTCCCCATCCTTTGGTTTTGAGCGACCAATTAACAAAAGAGCTTTTTTAGCGTCGTTTACGGTATGCCTATATGGGGAAGAGTATCGATATTATGTCCTAAAATTGGAAAATTTTCTCATCTTTATTTCAAGACATTTCAAGCTTAGCTGACGGCTTAAAATCTCAGCAAATAAAAACACTATTCAATTTTTCCTCTTTGAAAAACTGCTTTTTTGCTTAAAATATACTGATATAATATTCAACTGTTATATATCATAATTATTAATTAAATGGATAAAAAAGAAGTAAGATTATGTATTATCTTTAGGAATGTAATAAAACTGAATGGAAGAGAAAATATTTTAATGTCATTCTTTTTCCACGTATGCATTAAAGTTTGTCAGAATCAAAGCTGTCCAGCTTTCGTACTTCAAGCGAATTGCCTTACGTTGACTCGTCTATCTTGATCGAAAGGGACGAGACTGTAGACCTGGCTCGGGGAGAATTTTAAAATTGAAGATCCTAGCCGAGAGACGTAGGTGGAAGTACGATTCCCCTGGTTCGATCTTAGCTTGGATCGGGAGAATGTGTTTTTCCGCGCCCTCAAACACGTCACATGAATAAAAAATATCCTTCAAAGTTGCCAACCCCAGCGTCTGGCGGAACGTACCGGAGTCCCTTGTAGCGGCCAATCGTAAGGAGGGTAGAATGTCGGAGCACTGCATATCCGAGAAAATGGAAATCGAAGAGAAAAAGATCGTGTGTTATCGCGGCTCTCTCTCTCTCTCTCTCGCCATAATTTCGAGTGTCAGAAACAAATTTTGGAATTTTTACTTTTTCCTCAAATTTGTTTATTTTAAAAATCATTATTTATTGCTATTTTTCTTCCTTTGAAATTACTGCTATACCAGACCGTTTACATATTTCAAAACCTGCAAAACAATTTTTGGATCATATTCAAACAGTTCTCTTTAGCAATATATACATATTTTTTCTCAAAGATTATAAAATACAGTAAATCAACCAGAAAGATATATTTTTCTACGATATGCACGTTTCATTCATAGCTAGATTACTTTCTCCGCGATCTATTAGTTATTTTTTTCTATCGATTATCAGGATCCAAACTATTGAGTCTGAAAGTTCGACGGACAGAAATGGCAAAGACGGCGATTCGGTAGGTCGGCGTCGATAGCTTCTTCCCGCTGAAGCTAACCCTAATATATTGGATCGAGTTTACAGGGGGATGGAGTCACGTTGCGCGGGATAGAGCGGGTGGAGATCTGCGAAGGTAGGGGTCGGTAGAGGGTTGGTAGAGGGGAAGGAAGAAAGGTTACGGGTCATAAACCATCCTCAGTCGCTGAAATCGTTCTATATGCGAGTTCGTACATGTATGCGAGTGTACGTGCACGCGCGTCCATCTACTTCCGTATCCGTGCGGTAGCACGTGTGATTCTCGCGCAGTACGAAGCAGAAGTTGTTTACTGCCTTCTGCGAACTTTTAAAGTAACGTAATCCAAGTGCGCGTTATACGGCATCGATCGATTCAATCGTAGAGTCGATGTGACGTTTATTAATCTTATGAGATATCGATTTTGCGTGATAGAATGTATTTGACACTGGCGGAGAAACTGCGCGAGGGATGCACTGTGCGGTATTTGAAATGAGAGCATAAAATGAATATCTTTGCGAATAAATTTCTGCGAAAAGAAAGTCGAATATTCTTGTATAAAATTGGTCTCAATAAACTTATTTTGTCATCAATGTACGTGTAGAACAGTGAGAATTAAGTAACCATTTTTATATTTTATGCACCTTTGTGCATATTTTTAAAAGGATATTAAATGTAAAATATCTGTACATCGCTATTATTAATCGAGATAATTTGTACCTAACGGTTTTAGGATGTCTATGACTTGTGGAAATACATTGCTGACAATTTCGGTTGAGAACCACGACGGGTGTGTAATATGAAGATAAGATGTCCCCCATGTTCCCATGTGCCAGGCTTCTCGATCGGGGATTATGTTGCCATCTACGTTGACCCCACCCCCTCGAACGAAAACATCCCGTCGTAGTGCGCCGACCAAGTCCAACCCCATTACCTTTCGCACTCTTACGTTCGTCATTTCTCGTGAATCCTCGTTTCTTATTCGTCGTAAACTCATCCGAGGGAAATGGGCAAGCATTCGTTTCTACTTCTCGAGATCACTTGCATTTTCCGCGCGAATTACCGAGATTACGTCGTAACGTAATTTCAAAGACGACGAGTATTCTTATCTCCCTTCTGAAATTACTTGCTTGGCCAAATATGGCGCCTCCCCTTCGGAGAAGAGAACTGTCGAATTTATATATTTATGTAATTTTCGGGAAATGATGCGCAAGAAGCACACTCATGATTTTTTTAAAGCAGCGCGTTTTACTTTCTTATGGTGTACTTACGATCGTGCGCCTCCCCGAATCCTATGTTATTTTACAGGGGTGGCTAAAGTACATTTTTATGAATCCACCAGGAGTGTATACATTTCGCAGTTGGTGCGTTAGATTCTGCGGGAAAATTCTGTTTTTCGATCATCTTTTTTTGTAGCTATGTTTGACTAATCTCGAAATATCTATTTTTTTGTTGTTTTGACAACGGCTAACATTTATATTCAATTAATATTTGGTATTACAATAATATTCCGCTTATAGGAAAGAGAGAGAGAAAGAAATATTCAGAATATTGGTAAAAGAATCATAGAAGAAAGCTACTAATTTAGCTTCAATCAAGATAGCCCATTTTACTAAAAGAACATTATTGTTAAATTATTAATTAAGTTTGAAGAAAGAAAGCTGAAGAGTTATTCTAGGCGAAAAGGTTATTTCTTTTCCTAAATATAAAATACCGCATATATCTGCGACGTATATTCATGCTACATATACATATAATAAAAAAATATCGCAAGTACATACTTAAAATGATTACGACTAGCGCCCCCAAGACCCTGTTCGTTTACACGAAATATTTCCTCGATTTTCCAGGGAAACACTCTTATTCCTTTTCATCCCTGACATAAGAAATCGTCAGCATTCCGAATGGTAAGTCCGGTGTCAGCCTAATGTATGTCCTGCATGGTGAGGGTGGGTGCTTGATTCATTTCACCCTCGGGGTTCCCGCCGACGACGGCGCGCAATTCGCCACGCATTTCAGAAGTCTTCCCGCTCAACTCGTGCACGCGAATCAAAAATCCACCCTGCAAGACTTTACACGGGCGTCATAAGCTGACGCACTTAATTTAAAGATCGTTTCAGCGTCGAAAAGTCTCGGGGCCGAGGGTCGTTCCCCTTGATTTTCTCTCTCTCTCTCTTTTCCTTTTTTTGGCCTTTTTCCTGCAGTTCATGCAACTCCGCGGGGGCGGCTTTACAATCCGAGCATTCCGCTTTACAGTTCATTTCGCTTGCGGCGTCGCCCTTTTCCTCTTCATCGAATTATTTCAAACCCGTCGACGGAAACGTTTTTCGATTGCGCCCAGCGTTTCCGAGGCGCCACGCCATCCATCGCGCGATTTTGATTGTATTAGTGACGTTCTGTTTTTCTTCCCCCAACACGCCTGTACTCACTGTTACTCATTTGCATCTACAGATTATTAAAATTGATTGCTTTACTTTGCATATCTTTGGCATAATAATGTAATACAATTAATGCAACATGTGATACAAACATATTGTATCAATCTATATAAAAACCAATACGTTTAATCTAAATATAATCTCATTAAACACAATGTAGTTCCTTTAAACACAGCTCTTACTCGACACTCAATTAACATAGGTATTTTATTGATTCGTCAATTTCGCGACATTTCACGGTTTCGATCGAACTTGGTCGCCGTTGACATAAGTTTCGAGATGCCAGTAACGACGGGGTGAGGATGAGAAAGAGAGAGGGTCGCAGCTGCGTAGGCATGTGGCAAATTGCCGAGCTGCCCGCTGCCTGGAAGGAAACGAAGGTGGAAGCGTCTTCGCGAAGGACGAAGTGGACCAGCAGGAAGGGCGAAGCGGAGGAGAGGACGATGTACATCGCGGCGGTACGAAGGAACGATACGATGCGAGGCGAGATGGAAGGCAGAGGCGGCCGGTAATCTGTGATTCAAAGAGAGCGATCCATCTTGCGACATGCCAGGATTCAATCGGCGGCATTTGTTTGTGAAATCAGTCCCGAAGGACTCTCCCTGTCGCTCCACGTCTCCTCTACGTCTCCCACCTCGTATACGATTCTCCGATTGTCTCCGCGCGGGCACGACAAAACCCGCAGGACCGAAGGACGTGAATGGAAAGCGCCGGATTTGTCTTATCGGAGGACGGAGTGTAGAAGGCGATTATTCTGATTTGTGACTAGTGGAAACGGACAATACAGACAAATTTAGAGGTATACCTTGCAACTACGTCAATTTTGAACTACGTCAAATTGACGACGACGTGCGCGATGTATTGACGATTTGCAATAAATATAGTTAACGCGGCTTAATCTGAAAATAAAAAGCGATATTTCATTTTTTGAAAGCCCACTTTCAAGTAACTTTTCACGAGCATTGCGGATACATTGTTGGATGACGTCACTTGAAACATTTTCATCAACGAGCGGCAAAGGAGCGCCGGCAGGGCGTGCCGCATGATCGACGCCAAGCGCAGGGGGCTAATAAGGCCATATATATTTATTCAGCTAGTCGGGGGTGGATTTTATATCCCTGGACAGGACTGGTGGACGGAAGGAGAGCGAGAGGCGAAGGGAAAACCGTCGTGGAGAGGAGGACGGCGCGGAGCTTAGCATTCGGAAAATACCGAGGATAGATTCGTGCGTCTGATCCGTGCCAGATCCCATAAAATGACCCTAGCACGATCGAGTGCCCGCCATGCCGTGCCCGCACCCCTGTAGTATCGCGCGCGCGAGAGGCTACCCCAGAAAATTATTGCTCTCCTTATACATTCGTTCGTACTGGACCGAGTTGGGGCCGAGTCGAATAAACTTGTGCCCTTTAGACATGGGAAAGTAACGGTAGACGAAGAAGAGAATGACACGTAAAATAGAGAAATAAGTTCAAGGCTAGCAGAGAATAAGAGAAAAGGAGATGTGATTAATTTTGAGGAAACTGTTTAAAAGAAACAAGTTTATATGAATGTACAATAAAAGGACTTAAATATTTGAAAATAGAAAAAAAAAAGATGTTCGATCAAATCATCGTTAAGACTGAATTGATTTAAAATTTGTCAAAATATCCATAAATAGAAGAGATAAACGATGTAAATATAGCGTTAAATATAGCAACGTCGTAAATATAAAGTGCCTCGTATCAGAAAAACTGCGGAACCTTATCATTTCAGTTGCGATTGGGGAAAGATAATGTGGAGCAAGATATGTTACATATCTCGGAGCGTGCACCAAGTTGGGTGCTTGCAACACGCGAGCGTTGAATTATAAATACTGCGCGTTAACTACAATTACCAGAAGAATAGTAACGGAATAACTTAATAAGCGGAATCGTTCGGGTGTATATGCAACAGTGTTAACAGTGTTGCGCCAGGGTACATTACGCCAGGCCCTCGAGGCTGGCTTTCCAATATATTAGCAATTATTATAATATATTACACGCTCACGCGCGCGCTTTTATAATAATTGCCACGGTTAAATCTAACGCCCGCGCTACTATTGTTTGCATCTTAGATGGTTGCAATAAATCTGTTGAGCAACGATGAAGTTTGTCGTGAGTATCAGAGCGTTACCCGGTTGATAACATGCTCCGATAATGGAAAGAACATATGTATATATATTTTATATTTGCACATACATTTTTTTTCTTATACACACGATAATGGGAATGAAGCAACTGGAAGAAATTTTCTTTTACAAATTATTTTTGACATTTCATGCGCATATTAAGTTTACGTATTATTTATTATGTTTTGCCGGAGAGTAGAAAGTAGCACCTCACTACATCATATTATTATTATTATTATTATTATTATTATTTTGTTAAAATTCTACAGCAAAAGCCCGTATAGTAATAAAAAAGTTAATTTTACTAGTGTTTCGCATTTTGTACATTTGCAAGTAAGCATGTCGTCGTAATGCATTACTCGCGTGGCCTACTGACTTCCCACATTACTTATTCCGTTCGGGCTCATTCTGTTGGCCGTAGTGATAATCGAGGAATCTGTAACCTTGCGTGAGTTGGGCCCCGACGTTTGTGATGTGGCATGCGAGCAGCAGCAAATTTCGCGGTTGTACCTTCCAAGCAAATCGCATGAATACCATGGAGTATAGAGTCAAGGCTAACAAATCAGAAAGAAAATTAAATCATATGTAGAATATAGGAAACTGACGCGCAATTAACATGCAAATTAAATGGTATATTTACTGACACGTGATTTATCATTTTATTAGTTTGTTATTTCATTATTATCATGGAATGATTTTACAGCTACGTCTTCTCGTTACGTGAATACGTAAGTACTCTCTGAAATATTAACGAGACTCGGAGGAAAGACTCTTTGGAGTAGCGGCCGCGTTTGAGAGATTAAACGCAATTAAACTTATAACATTTTACTGTAACATTTTACTTGCAGACTGGTTTTGGGTCGGTATGCACCCTCCCCCCTTCCCCCCAGACATTCGCAGCGTGCCGCTCATTAAGAAATAAACGGTTATTTGCTGCGCTCGAGCAGCAATTATTTTATGGGCCCCTCTCGAGCCTCGCCCCCCCACCCCTCCCAACCCTCTGTTAGTCGCGCATCAACTCGCTCTGTCGCGATTATTAAGAGACGGTGAATGAATTCTTCGAAAGGTCTACCGCGGGGTAAAGCCGTAAGCTATATATATATCGAACTCACCTAAAGTCATTTTGCCGCTAATGATTTTCGGATGCTTTCGCGTGTCAGATATGGCCGCTATAGGTATCATCCAGTTGAATACCGGACCCCAGAAGTGCGTGCTTAAAAAAGTAGTTCATTTTCCATAAATTGCGCTTTCGAGCAAATCTAAAATACCGAGTACAATAATCTCAAAAAGAGGGACGAACGTTTCACTATTCAATGGTATACGTAATATTGGAAATTGGAGAATTGCAAAAAAGAATAGTTTTTTAATTGAGAAAATATCGATTTTAATTTTACTTTATACATATACACCTTTTTTTTTTAACAAAAATTCATTTATCTCGTTGAGTGAACATTACCTTAGGAAATAATCTTTGGTTTCTTTACTTAGTAGAGATTTTGAGAGTCGCTTAGACATGATGAAAGAAGTCGGAATACGATATCTACGAGATTTTTAATCGTGTGCCGCAACGAGATTCTATGACGTGCAGCAATCGCGGTTATGTATTTGCTTTGTATGTAACCTAAGCGGCTCCGACACTGACAGTTCCAACTGAAAGGCGTCCAGATCAAGCGACGATAAAGCCGATATCAGGATACATAGTTTACTCCCGTAACTTCTGATTACCACGGCCTCGCTACGCGATTTATCGTCAAGCACGCGATTTGGCTTATTATCTCGGGAATTTCTATAGAAATCATATAATAATATTATATGTATATATATATAATAATATTATAATATAATATTATAATGATGTGTCGATTTGCGCCGCAATTCTCTCTTTGAATTAATGCACTGCCACACTGCTTTAGATTTCTTACAGCAATTAAGTTTTAAAACGCGAACACACTTTTAAAACACTATGACGAACGATAAGCGAAATGACGTTATCGCGATGATAACGAGGAAAGATTATAAATCATTTTTCTGGAACGGAGTAACCGTGATCTAATGACGTGAAAGTAATGCATTTCATACTTTAGTCTCAAGTTTGTAGAAGTTGATTTTTTTTAACTCTAATACACTTTTTTTTATGACAGTTGCCACGCTACGTGCGATCTGTACAGTCGGTTCTATGACTATCGAACGCTAACTGCCGCCTGAATCGTCAGAAAACCGGAATTTCAAGTCGAGATTTCTCGAGTCGCTGTTTACGCTGTTTACGAGCCTCGCCAGATATAGTTTCGTAACAGGCGTGTATTTTCATAGTATAGCCAGTGATCCGCGTATATCAAGGTCGCCTACTTATCATATACTATTTGTTTATGCAATGCAAATGAAGAGTTATTATCATGTATATGTACATAATGGATATTACATGTCAAAATATTTAAATATATGCATAACTATTACATATATACGTCTATTTGTGCGTAAACTTGAATATTCAATCGATTTGTTAAGCTACGTATAAGGTAAGGTAGTACAATTTCAAACATAGTAAAATTCTGTATGACATAAGAATTTAATTTCCGAGATTCAAATTTGATGACTAAACTTTACACAATGAGATTATTTGAATTTCGAAAATTACATTAAAGAATTTTATATCGTACAGAATTATACATACATATTGCTAATGTTTGAGATACCACCTTATCCTATATCGATAAAAACGCAAACTTTTAATATTTCCATAAATTTTGAGTAATTTAATGTATAATTAATAATGCACAATTAATAATAAATCTATAATATAATATCTTCAAAGCAATCGTTACATATCACAGTGGGAAAATATATAATTTCTTAATATAAAAAGTACAGTATATTCTTCATTTCCATTTTGCTAATTTTTTCACTGATCGATTACTAGACAAATTGCACCGATCTATCTTTTCTCACGACCCTTTGCTAATCGTTGATCGATTTGCATAACAGTTCGCACGCATATTTATCATGATCCTGGCGCATTTTTTTTTTATATCGACCTTTGGAAGGAGCTACCTCCCCCTCCCTTATCATAAATGCACAGGTTATTATTTCGCGCGTATAATATTGATGGCGCTATGAATGTTGCATGGAGGGGTACGCGGCGTCCTGAACGCGGCTCAACGGGGGTGGAAACCAGCTCGCGTATGGGGGTTGTAACGGGAGACGCCGCGGGACGCATGCGCTGCCACGGGAATAGTATTATTGATCTAAGAAGGGGATGGACTATGGGACCCTCGAAGACCAGCAGTGTGTCGAGGCGATCCCGGCACCCTCGGCCTGACAATATTTCAAGTTCGATAAGCGACCATGATCGCTTTAGCTTCAGTGTAATTCTTTTCTTTGCGATACTAATAGGTTACATTAATTTATATAAATTTAGAAATCAACGCCATTGTTTAAGCGTAAACGTCTGTTACAATGACATACGTTTAAACTTAAGAGTTACTTTTTTCACTATAATTAGCTATTTTCAGTTATCATTGTAAGATTCATAAAAACATTAATATTTAGTTAGGTAACTAATAGCTCATTTAATATCTAACATAATTTTATTTTCTAACTATACATGATTCTTAAAACAAATTTGAAAAACATGTGTATTTCAAATACAAATATTTTTACATTTTCGTTATAAAAATTAGCAGTCCTTTATTTATTATAATTTAATATTTAACTTTATATTCTCTCTAATTTTGTAAGCCTCATATCAAATTCTTATATTAATATTCACAAGCCACGTTCTTTTTAAAAAATAAAATTTTCTTTTCATAGTTAAAAAAAGAGAAAAATTTATTTATTTATTTTTTAATTTATATCTAATTTTCAATCTCGATTATGTGTCGAGCACCCTGGCAAGCGCCCGGTGTACACGTACCTAAAATCGACTATGTTCCCTGCATATGCATTCCCGTATGTAGCATTCGCACGAGTGTCTCTCTCCCTTTTCGAAAGCAAATCCTTATCCCGCGGTCCCTAGTCCCCCAGGCCACCATCCGAGGCACTCAAGAGTATTGCCGCTATTTTCCGTCTCGCGTATTACGCCGTGCTGCATTTTGCGAACCTCCTGGAATGTCATTTACACGCGACGTTCCCTTTGACGTGTATCAATATTTATTCTGGTTTCCCAGCCGCTCTCCGAGAATCTGCCGAAGTCGTTACATTTATAACGTTTGACTCCTCGTATTTCCAAGAACATAAAGGTACATACACCTACGGACTTAGATATAATATTATCCAAAACGTAAACGGTAATGGAAACATTATACTTCTTTCAGTGTGTAATTAACAGTTAGAAAATTTCACTATTTGGCTTAAGAAAATTGTATCAAATCATAAATAAAGAATGTGTTATATAGTCAACAAAATAAAAATTGTATTAATTGCATTACTTACGCGAAAATTATGCTAAATTATAAATAAAAAAATCTCATATACGGATCGCATATGGAGTAAATTACATCGGAAAAACCCATTTGAAGCTAGATGAATTCATTAATTATTTGCACGGGACATAGAAAGCGATGAAAAGGCTTCGCTTTGTCGAAACGAAGTTTCGTCCCTCTGGCATTGATCCCTGCGAAGTACAAAGCAACAACGCACGATACATTCGCACGTATTTGATTTGTATTCGACTGGAGGAAATGGCGCGGCCTCTCGCCTCTGATGTCTCTTGCTGACGCGCCCCGAAAAACCTTTTCTACTTTTCCGTCGTCGTTCCCGTTCGGTGGATCCCCTCGGCCCTCGGCCGACGCTGATCTGAATGCGTCCTACGTATTTGCCAACACCCCCGCTACGCTCTCTTTTCAGAGAAAACCGTCGACAAGCACTCACCGCCCCGCGCGCGACACGACTTCCATCCCTCTGCGAATAAAAAGTCACGCGTCCACGTAAGTCCGGCTCGCATTCGACAACGGAACCGCCGTCGTCGCACATAATTGTAAATTTCAGAGCATTTTTCATTAGAATGTTGATTTTTTTTTTCATGAAATAGAAACTAGATAGAAGAATAATAAATCGAATTCGTAGAACAGTGTTTTATTCGCGTATTAAATATTATATTATTATCATTATTATATTACATAATTCGTCATAGATAATTATAGATCCATAACTGTTTCGCTTCTTAGAATTCTGTCACGCCAATTGCACGTCGCGATTAATGCATTCCTCAAACGTAAGTCACGTTTCATTAAGTCGCGTTTCACTCTAGCGACTAGTAATTACCAATTGAACTTAAACGAGAGCGTCTTTTACCTCAGCGTATCTGGTCCCTTTGTCCGCGTATTCCCGCTCTGACAATGCTTTTAATTACCCGCCGCGGTTCGATGTATAGATCGAATTATAGACTGTGGTTCCCGTCGTATGAAACGGGCTCTACTCCGATTGATGTTGAGATAATTAGTGCACAATTAAAAAAGGAATAATTGCCAGATTCGACTGACCCCCCATAATCTTACAGTTTATATTTCATTGTTCTTATCTTATATACTCATTATGAGCAAAACTAAGAACTTATAAAATTACGAACATTTAATTATATACTAATAATCTCTCTCTCTCTCTCTCTCTCTCTCTCTCTCTCTCTCTCTCTCTCTCTCTCGCTTGCTCTCTCGTGTTTGTTTTTATTCGAAAATTTCCTATGTCTGAATCTTTTGCACTTCATATCGGAATTACACGCGACTTAATAATTCATATTTTTTAATTGCGTAATCGCGCTATCCGGCTGGAGTGTTGGTTTCTATGCTTTTCGCGGGGAATAAAGGAATCTGACATTCTCGCAGGCGTTCTCTTGGTTACGCTCGTACATCAACGTCACTTAAAGTCAGGAAAATTTCTCTTAACAATTTTTCTCGCCCCGGGCCCAAGCGCAAAAGAAATTGTCTGCAGGTACGTATCTTTCGGCGCAATAGCTGGATAAAATATGTCATATGACTTATATGGCATATACGAGCCAAAGTATCGCTACTGGTATTAGCTTGAGAAGACTGTTCAAATATTTTAAATAAAAAGTAAATATAGCAATACTTAAATTAGCCAATACTTGAATTTACTTTCTACGTGTTTATTATAGTTTATATCTCCATTTTGTACGTTATACGGGCAATTGATAATTGAACAACCGTTAAACTTTTATATTCTACAGTAGCAACTCTTTTTCGCGTTTGCGATGCCATTTTTTTTATCGTTTATAATATTTTAAATTAAAAATTAAAATATGATAGATTGGCCTTTGATATGGAGTACCATTAATAATTTCATGTTTTCTCATTTTAAAATGCTTTTCTTTAATTAAATAACGGTTTCAAATAGGGAGAGATACGTACCGACTTCTACTTTGATTGTTTTGTTTGCAGATAATTCCATATTTTTTGTATAATTATGAAAAATTTACATAATCAGAAATGTTAATTTCCGGCGATGAAAATCCTAAGACCACTATAATATTTTGAATTTACGCAGTTCGAAATTCGCAACTGCAGATAAAGCGATACGTTATGGCCGAGGTATTGATTTTCCGTATTTGTCAGAATACGCCGATGTAGCGCGTGCGGCGGAGAGCTGTCAAATTCGATTCGTGAGCATTCAGCGTACCCTCCTTTCCGATGCATTGCCAGTAGCATAGTCCTACTTGGAACAGCGCATTCATGCGACGGACGATGCAAAGAGGATGCGGCGTGGGCGGTTCGGCGCGGCGCGGCGGTCCGGCCACGTGCAATCTCCGAAAAGTGCAAGTATCGGGGAAGAGACTTATGAGGGTTACACGTGAATACGGACCATTATTCCGCGCGATAAAGCAATTTCCTCGCACTCCTCGGAATTATGTTTCTGCTATTTAGCATCGGTCCGGATATCGAGCGGGGGAGAAAGGAGAATGCGCGGGGAGCGGGGAGCCACGAAAATAGGATAGAGAGAGAGAGAAAAGAGGGATAGGATAGAGAAAACACGAGTAGGGAAAGCTCGAACGGACGGACGGACGGACGGATGGACGGAGAACCGCGGGAACGGGAGAGAAAGCGGAAATGGAAACTTCATCGATAAGATCGTTGTTGCTGTACGTACGAAACGATCCGTTATCGTCACCGATCGATCACCGCGCGCGCGAACCCGCTTTTTAGAGTCTACTTTAATCTCGCTCGCAGTTGAAACGACTATTCATTCTCAAAACTTTCGTTTTGCTAAAGATTAAAGATTATACGCGAGCAATTTTATTAGAGAAACGGCGCAACATATGTCCGCTTGGCATTTAGAAATCTCCCCGTGCCACAATTTTTCTACGCAAAGATATATATATATATATATATTTCCTAAATTACAAATTCTTTTTCCTTACACCTTTATAGCCATGTTTGTAGAGAAGCATGCATCTTCGTTATACCGTTTCTTCAAGTAAATGTGAGCGTATATGTGCTCTCCTCGCGCTTTCTCCTCTTCCTTGAGAAGTAATCACAATATGTATGAGAGGCGAGAAGACAGAAATCCGTCGAGATACGAAAGCTCACATAGCACTCAGTTTTCTCATTGGAATTGCAACTAGTTCGCTTCTATGGCAAACTACATACATTATTCCATGCCCACCCCGTAAAATTTTAGGCAAAAGATCAAGAGCGTATCTATACACATTCACCAGCAGCTTCACCCCATTTTACATCCTTTTGAAGCATCGTGTTTTTTTTTAAGATAAGCGCGATCTTGGAAACTGTCAGTTAAGTTAAAATTATTAATCAAGATAACGTCTACTTCTTGTGCTTCATTTTATATCATTGAAGTGTAGGGTTACTTCAAATTTTCTTTGCCTTAGACTTATTGTTAGCGCACTTCGAACACTCGAACTACGTATGTAGATTGATCCTTGCTTCTAAATCTTGGACTTCCCCCTTCGATCCTCGTACGTTTACAGTGAAAATAACCACGACCGTGTTTTAAAAGCGATAAAACGTACGCACGGAAATGCGAAGATCCACCGTTCCGCAAACTACCCCCGCGTTCCCATAAATATGGAGTCCGTTCGAGGGGCGGACTAGGTGGGACGAATAATATCCGTCGTGTTTTCCTTAGCTCCGCTGAATTATTATACGATTCATGTTTCGAATTGACTTACAAAATACAAAAGCGGAAAGAGCGGGATGTTATTGTACAGCGGGGGATAGCGAGCGGTGGGAATATAGGCAGCGGGGTGATATACCTCCGAGGTAAAACCGTGTATTTTTACAGAATCGCGTCCACGATGCTTCGCCATCGCGAATGAACATCGCGAAAATGTGTATCGCGAATGAAGTTTTCCCATACCCCCAGTGGCCAGTCGGAACTTGATTGTAAAAGTTCCAGTGCAATCCATCCTACGGTTCTGAAACCGTGCAACTTGACTTACGATATTAAATATAGTTTCGAAAATATAATACAATAAATGTAAAAGAGAGTGTATTAATAAATGTAGTAAAAATATTATATATATAAATATACGAAAGAATATACGTTTACATTACATTCCAATCTCATTAAATGGAATTACATCTAACAAACTTTCAATCTATACTCGGATCATTGTCGCTAAATGCATAAAGATGCGTTGCTTACTTACTTCAATTATTTTGAATATCCAAATTCCACGCAACGATCGTCGATAAGCGTGTACATCCCCAAATTTTCCCTTACCTCTGCGCAGACCGTGTCGAGGAAGAAGGGAATATAGGCACATATGAGATCAGATTCGACGATCCTTCTGTCCGGCTGATCGGCTTCCCGAGTTTCAAGGAGAGCCAAAGCTGGAACCAATAAAAATGCCCGGCATTCTCCGGCTCTTACGGCTCATCCGCCGCTCCGTTCGTGGACCTTAGCACGCGCCTCCATCTCCTCTATCCCTCTTCCCTCATCCCTCTTTTCGGATCTTCTTCCCCTCCTTTCCATTCCTTACCTTTTCGTTTCTTCTGCGTGGATCCTCCTCTCGCGCCACGCCGCTGGTACCTTCCTTGTCCTTTCTCGAAGCCCATCAAAGACTAACCAAATATTTGGCGAGGTCCTCATCCACCCCTCCTAGCGGAGGAGGCGGCGGCCGCCCGGGCGCTTTAAACGTTACTGTTTCACCCCACGTGGAAAACGAGAAAAGCGCGAGGAGGAGCTGGGTAGAAACTCTTTTGTATCAACTCCAAACTGTCGCAACGAGATCGAGTTTCGTGTATTTTCTCTTTTTTACCGACAGCATGTTTGCTTCTTTAGCAGACAAGAAATGAGAGACGTGTCAATGACTGAATCAATTTACATGTAATTTTATATCCATATTAGGTATATATTTTATATTTATAATATATAGGGCACTTAAAACACGTTTTAACAAGTCCCTCAAAGAATTTATAATACCTTCTCCTCTTTCTTTCACTCAATTATTGCTTTGCAAAATTCGGAAAGCATCATTGATTGATATTTCTTGTCAATTAAATACCGTATGTTACACTACTAAAAGAGAACTACGGCGAATCAATCGTGGAAGAAAAACTTGTAGAATTAGAAAGAAGCAACGAGAGATTAAAACAAAGGTGAATGTGAATGATCGTTACATTCATCCTCTTCTATACATTTCGTTCGAAACGCTCTACATAAGATATAATGAATATTCATGAAACGATCGATGAAGAAAAGAAACAGAGAAGAAAGAATGAGAGGAGCAGCAAAATCAAGGATTTTGTAGATAAAAAATTGAAACCGATTTTTCTATTCCACTTTGCAATAGCACCGCCATCTCATTCGTCGTGATCACAGTAGCAAGAAGAATGATGTTTGCAGTGTCGAAAACTATTGTCTACAAGAGATCGCCGAGGAAATTTATTGCGGAAATGCAGAATTTAATTTTGTCGCTGAACAATAACGCGATAATGCAACAATGAAACGTTCAACTGTTCTCAAGGAATTAGCAACGGACACGTTCGAGATTTTAAATGTGACAAACTTAATTATCGATTGATTACGCCGATTGTAGAAAGCGATTTATAATCATTAATAGTCGCGCGGATTAATTAACCGCGGTACGTTTTCTTATTGTGGCGATTTAAAACGCCGCGAACGATATTTTACGACTGCCCGCTAGTTTCGAAAACGTAATTTGTGTCGCTGGAAAGCTGGACGTATTGCTTCTCTCCTCGCAGAAGTTGTAACGAGGGACCCGTCTTTCTTCTTCTTCCTTTTCTACTTCCCATCTCCATCCACCCGTCTGGATTCACCTTCTTCTCCTTATTCTTCTCAGCATCCTTCTCGTCTGTCAGCGTTGCCTTCGTGTTAGTGGAAGCGCTCCGGATTCGCGACAGAGGGTTCGTTAATGAGCAAATATAGGGTGTCCATTAAGTTAGCGACAATCGATGCATTGTACAATTCCTCCGTAAATCCCACGGTATTTACCGTGGGATTCACTCAAATTTTCAATTAACAAGAAACAATTTGCCATTAAGCAAGAAGAGACATAACTATTTCAATGTATTTCTCGCTATTTTTCAAATAACAGTATTTCTTAAACATCTTTACACTTATAATAATTCAATTGTAAAAATTTTTAAACAAAATGTTCGAATGACGGTCATTTTCCCATTAATCACATTTACCGGAGTGACCGATTCAAAAGAATTACACGTAACTTATTTGCAGCGATATAATAAGACGAGTCGTCATTATATCGTCACAATACAGATGTCAATCGAGAATCCCGCGAAATAATACTGTTTCAGACTGTTTCCTGGGAGATTCGCAATCGTGATGGCGGTTGCGAACGTGCCGAGTTTTGAGAGACGATCACGGCAATGGCCGAGGTCCCTTTTAAAGCAGAAAAAGAACTCTCTTTGACTTTCTACCCGCCGATACGACTGGCGGCGCATTCAATTCGCTAACGAGCGGCCGTGATTAGCCGGCCACTGTCCAAGGGTTGGCCTATCCCTCACCATTCACCCTCTCATTACCCGCGAGCCCCGGTAATTTCACGGGACAGTCGGTCTAAATTAGCCGGCCGGTTTATACGCCGGGACGTTCAAGGCATTCCTAGTGAACCTGAAAAGCCGTCAACTCCGAGCCGCACGCCGGGCGATCCGATGTGGTCCGATTTCTTTGTCGATCGGTCGTATTATAGCACGGGAAGATTTGCTGCAGCTGGAACCAATCGCGGTTAATGCCGCAGTCTTTACATATTCGTTGCAAAACTGGCGATTGCATGGCGATGCGATGCAGTGCTAAATTGCATTTGCGTTAATGTAAATACATCAAAATCTACACATTTCGTTAATTATAATATAAATTACTAAAAATTAATATTTGGTTAAATAAAAGACTGATAACATTATATATTAATAATATTAAATAAAAAATTATATATATATTTATTTAATTTTATTATTATTATTATATTATTATATATATCTGTGTAAAATTTTGCCCTGTAATTTACAATTAGAAACACTGCAATTTTACGTGTTTAACATTAACTGTAGTATTTACTTCGAAGAGATAACCAATACCGAATCAATTGTTTCGCGTACAGAAAGCTATACCCTTTTGAAGAAATCGTTTATCAGCGATAGTCATAGTTTCGACGAATTGTAACGAGCATAAAGCAATGCTCGCTCTGGAATTAGCCTTGGATTTTAAGCCCGAGGCGAAAACGCGGGAGAAGACAGAGAAAACGACAAACGGAAAACGAAAGGAAAAAAAGGAGTAAAGAGGAAAGTGTTCGGTAGATTGCTTCTGATAGATAATAAAGAGGACATTTCTCCAAGGAATTGCTGCAGCACGATGGTAACGGCGCGCGGCGCCATCGGCCGTGTCTGCCCGCTGACAGATATTATAAGTAATTTCGCTTAGGAGAGGGAAAGAGGAAAGCGAGAGCGAAGGTACGAAAAGGTGCGGCGGAAACGTTGCTCGGGATTATGAGCGTGCAGCATGACACCCAGCTTCGTAACTTTGTCCTCATCTATACCGTCACGTTTGATCCCTTTTATTTCCGTCGAGAAACGTGAGTCACAGCTTCGCTTATGTTCTCGCGTAGCAGATGAAGACAGATCGACGGGCGTTAGTTAAGTATGCAATACAGCTGTCAAAATCAAATTATATCACGTTAGAAACAATAAAGATTTGGAGACTTATAAATTTCAAGCATATGTGATTTCAACGACAAAAATATTTTAAATCTATTTCTAAAATATTACAGTAAAAAAAAAATTACGATCGAATTTCCAACAGTTGCAAAAACTACAATTCTTAATCCCTTTTCATTTTTCTTCAGACCTATTACGATATTACGGTATTATATCTTGACGATAGGATGTGTCGTCGTTAACAGCCCGGGAGTAAGTTTTAACAAAGCCAGTGTCGGATCTGCGTCAGAAGGGATGGAAACTGACGCGCTGGAGGGGCAGAAGTGCTCGGATCGCTGGTGAGCACTGATAACGCGTGCCTGCCGGTTGTTATGTCTCTCGAGAATCCCGTTTTTGCCGGAAAAAGGCGGGATAACTAGGCGGCAAAGGTAGGGGCAGTTTAATTAAAAGAAACCTCCTCGTTCGAGGGCGCGAGATCGCAGGAACTCCGATTGCGATAGGGGTGTGGGCACACCCTCTCTTTATGACGGAGCTGCACCATCGACGAGGGCCTGTGTACATCTGCGCCCCTAAGATAGGCCTAAAAGCGCGCCGTATTATTGAGCAATAGAAAATTTTTCGCGCATCTTGCTTCGTTCATCAAACGCACTTTTTGAGCCACTCTGATTCCCTGACAAGATTTTTTTTATATCAAACTATTTTTATATTAACTGTAATATATATTTTTTTTATATCAACTGTTTCGTCTCATCAAAATGTTGCAATTAAAAGTATGCAAAACAAAACTAATCCTCTAAATTGTAGAAATGTATCATGAATTGCATTTGATTATCGCAAGCACTGTTTATGCCGGATTAACGTCAGCGAATCTCGCGCTGAAGAAATGCAATAACTGAAATGTTTCGCGTTTGTCCGACAAATTGTCGATAAAATGCAAAAACGTTAACAGATTAAAAGCTAATAAGCGAGCAACGAATGCCCGGCATCCTGCTTCCCGAACGAAGAAATTGCTACTTCTTCTCAATGCTCGCAAATCATTTCTAAATCGAGAAAGTTACCGACGTAAGTTCGAGATATATTTTTGCAGTGCCGTGCACACATAGCACAGGTTAGGTATACAGATACACGTGTGTATACACCACACCAATATACTCGCGCAACCGCTCGTCATGTGTCTCGAATAAACGGCGGGCTCTCGACACGCTTCGAGATGAAACTACGGGGAAAGATTGCAAAACTCCTGCAGAACTCTCGTGAACATAATTTTTGTATTGTTTGCTGCGAAGGGGAGGGGAGAGGGAGAGTCGGTTATTATGGATTCCGCAAGAAGCGCAGGACGGTATGTGTCGAAGTATAACTGTAATAACTGAAATTACGGCCGAATATCACGAAAGAAAATTTCACGTTCGTCGGTTCCATCTCTCCTCGTAGTAAAGTTTGCTATTAAATTTATTATGAGACGTACGAGCGTAATTTTGAGATATATATCTGTATAAAATTCAAAGTATACATTTAAAATATCACGCTTTAAAAGTCTAATGTACTGTTTTTGTAGAAAAAGTATTGAATATAAAAATGCAAACAATAATATATGCATACATAATATATGAATGCACATAAAATATATGATGTATATTCTAGTTACACGCTATTAATACGATAATTATGCACTGTGTGATAATATAATATAATATTACGTGTAAACAAGCGAAATTAGTGTATAATGACGATAGAGTAACTAATGGGTGAATTGTCATCGCGTGTCATAACATTATGGTGGTCATTCTCGAGCGCAAATGGTATCCTAAACGCGCATATTGTGCGGCTCATTAAGTAAATGAGCCTTAAAATGCGTGATAAAAATCACCCCGGTGTAACATCTACACTCGGCGGCATTAGCATAAAGGGTTAGTCGGTGCGCCCCTTATGCATTATAATGAGTTTCACGCGCGTTAGCTCGAGTAACAGGTAGGCAGACAGGTGATTCTTCCGCGTAACATAATAATGGATCTGATATATCCGAGCAAGAGTCTCTGTCCCTATATACGAAGGGTTGTAGCGCACCTCACGAGAAATGTACAACGAATGAATGTGTAATTTCCGTTTCGTGCAATTAGATATGCGCACTGCGTGCAATTATTGATTCATAATTGCAGAAATTATTCTCGAGCACTTTATTCGAGATTGGAATCTATTTTATTTAAAATTTGTCCTGCAAAAGAAAAAAAAAACCGTATCCAGCGGCTACGATCTTCGGGTTTCGCCCGTGCATTTTGCGATTCTGAGATTTTCCCCGATCTTTCCCCTCGGTATCTTCAGCCGTCCGACGATTGTGCTGAATTACCTATTGCTAACAACTGCACTCAATCGTTTGGAATAACGATGACCATGGCAAGTCCGAGGGAAAAGTCAGCGTACAAGAATCATTCGTTGCTATGTGTACGTTAGAAGCCACTTCATTTAGTTACAGAACTTCGACTTACATAACAAATTGAAGCAGCCTTCGGCGAGCTGAAGTTTAAGCGGCGAAATGATTGTTGAAGGGATTTCTTGTTGCATTATTCGTCTCTGTGAGATTAAATGCATAATTTTTACGGATCAAATGTGTAATGGGGGGAGTCTCATATTTCCATTTTTTTTCCCTTCTACGTTTAGTAATACGGTTTGCCTTTACTTTTAATCGCGACGCGGGCGTCCCTCAAAGTTGACGCTGCAGGATACTCCGGCTGCGAACATCGGTTCTCCGATTTCATTCCCGTAATCCGTTCTTAAGCAGCGTTCTCCCTTTTTTACGAGCCTCTAGCCTTCGTTCACGCTAGCCGGTCGAGATAACGCCAGCTTTATTATAGATTGACCCCGGGCACTCGACCCCTACCTTCTTCTCCCGTCGTCTCTTCTCCCTCTTTGTGTCTCCCCCGATGTTCCTGCCGGCAACCCCAGGGACACTCTCGTCCATCTCGAGTCCACACCCTTTGGACCATTTATCTCGATCGTTTGCATCGAACGAGAGCGCCGGGCTCGCCCATCGTCATAAAGTTGCCGCTCACCTCCTTATTACGCGTGATATTAAAACCACCTGGTAGACCGTGTCTGTACCTCGCTCATTTTCGGTGTTTTAGTGTCTGTCCTCCGTTTTATATAGCTCGGCAAACATATTTTTATTTTTACATCAATGTCAATAGTTTGTAAAAGATATATTTATCTAAGAAAAAAGAAACACAATTATTATGATATAGAGATACATAATATAGAGAAATTAGAGGAGAGTATAGAAGTTAGAAAATAAGCTATAACTCGAGGATAAAATATCTTGATACATTAGAAACGCAAGTGCGGCACTGCCGCCGAATCCCCATCGCGATATTAAAAGTCGTGATCAGAGCGTGGAAATAAGCATTCCTATCGTTAATAGTGATTCGAAGGAGTAGCCGGGTTAGCCGAGTAAGAGAATGTAGCCGAGGAAACGAGTGCTGTGGAGGATCGAAGAAGACGCGGAGAAGGGAGCAGAAGCGTCGTTCCTTACCAGGCACGAAGCTGGAAGAGCAAGGAGCGGAGGGGTGATATCACCCCCTCATTTTCTCTTTCCTCTCTCTTTCTCTCTCTTTCTCTCTCGTCGTTCGCACAGAACCGGTGGGGGATTGCCGTGTGGCAATCAATGCCGTTGAATTAACGCCTGGCTGCCCGTTTGCGGGAAAAGTAAGATTAAAAGAAAGAAGGAATGGACGCCAACTACCCCACAGCGAGTGTACGCGGGGGGTGGCGAGGGGACGGAGGCGCGAGCATGTCTATAACGCCAGCCGGCTCCGCAGTAGCTTTTATTTTACTGCTCGCTTTGCCTTCCGCTTGGAGTCGCGCGAGCCTTCGCGTCATGCCCGTCGTCGTGGACATTAACGACGTTTTTATTTCTAACGGAAATACACGCCTGATAATAAGAATTTCTTATCGTATCGATAAGATCTTATGCCATAATCCTTTTGTATAGATATCATTTTTCTTCTGTATTATTGTATTTATTTTACACCACACAAGTGTTCATCATTGTAGAGCACCTTTATTATCCACTAATCAAAATGTGTTATTTAAAAAAAAAAACTTATATACTTCGTGTTTTTAATCACGTATATTTTTGCAATACTTTATGTCTACTTTATCAAAATATATATGGCAAATGTGATATATGTAATAATTATAAAAAGCGCGATAAAAAGACACGTTACAAAATTTTATATTCTGAAGTGTATCCGCTTTATCAGTACTACTGTTAATCAAATTGATATTCCGGAGACGTTAAGAGGATCTTATGAGGGACCTGCACCCTACTTTACAATAGAGCTTTTAAGCTTCCTAGACAAAAGAATGTTTCGATCTTCGTGCTTAGACCCTTCAGTTCCAGAGTAACCATGGGATATCGGCTTATCGGCTACTTTGGCAGATCTTGTACGAAGAGACCGCATTGTTTATCTTCTCGTGTTTATTCGACCAATCTATCTAGATGCAAGCACGCTTGCTAAATATTGTAAACCAAATTTTTAATACAACAATCCAATTATACAAAGTCCGTTTGGATCTATTCGCCGGAAAGTAATGCCGTCATTTCGGTTTATCAAGTCGAAATGTCAATACCGCGCGGTTCAGAATGTATATCCTAGAAAATATATAAGAATCAAAATTATATATCTCCGGCGTGTATTTGCGCGACGGACGAGCGAGCAACTGTAGGCGGAGATTCTTATTTTTTTTTTTTTCGCAGACGCGGACGCGCGTGTGGAGTGGAGCACGCAGTATCGACTGTGCGCACGATAATATTTCTCGGGCTGATATATGGTCGTGCTTTATGGCTAACACTTTTCTCTCCCCGCGATTCCGCACCGGGTAGATCGTTTTCCAGACGCGCTGCAAGCTCGTCTCAATCAGAGAGGGACTCGCTACCACCCGCCGCGTGATTGGTGGTAGCGATGGATCATTTTTTAAGTCCCACTGCCTGCTCCCTCCCGATAAGGGCGAGCCTTCTGGATCGGCCTTATTCCAGAGTGGTTGCGACGGTTCACGAGGGACGGACTGGAATTAACTTTAAAGCTACGTCATTGGCTGCCTTCACCCCGTCCTGCACCCGTTTTGCATGCGTGCCGCGCATGTGCGTGTGCAACCCTTTGCAGAAGGGTCATGATCCTCGCCCTACCTCGATATAGGTATTAAAAAGCGATCTCTGGCTTTTTGGTTGGCTGACGCATCTGTTCGGGCGATGCGCATGCGATTAAACTTGAGCAAGTCTTACAACTGGTTATAAGGTAAATGTACCAGTGGCTGAACGTGTATCTATAGTTGAACAAGTACACAAAAATTTATTTTTTAATAATTTTTTTCATAATATTATAATTTAATTGTAATCTTTAAATATTTTTACAATTAAATTTTGATATTATAATAAAAAAGTATTTGAGATTAATAAATTTTATGTACGTGTTCAGATATAGATACATATTCAGCCACTGGTACGTTTATCTTAAAAATTGATAGTCACTTTCGATTCGTATCATTATCTCTTTCTCAGAAATATATGTACGTCAAGATATAATTATTATAATTAATTAATTAATATTGGAGTGTAATTACAGCGTTTTTCTACCTACAAATTTTATGTCTGCTCAATTTTATTTACTGTAATTTTTTTTATGTAAAATTAATTGAAAATGATAAAAGAATTAAATTGTAAGAATGGAGAGTAAATTAACATATTTCATTACAGAAACTTCCCATTGAAAATTGTCCTATTTTTTTACTCTAAACGCATCTCAGCGTACGCAACCCTTTACATTTTCAAGCGAGCTTATTGGCTAACCTCTAATTTTACATACGTCTCGCGCATGTGCGTGCGCGACCCTTTTAAAGGGTGTGAATTGTACCCTTCCCTTTTGTATTTAAACACCCTTTATGAAGGGAGTTTCTCGAGAAATTCGATTGGTTGATATTCCTTGTGAGGCGTGATTCGCTATGCGCTGTTTATAAATCAATCATTAATGCGATTAATTCTATTTTAAGATGTAGACGTGTTAATAATTATACTTGTAGAAAATATTTTTATTGCTGGCGAATACATCTGTATAATTAATTTTTTCAAAAATTATCTAATGTCGTTGTGCAGAATAAAATTTACTAGTTTATTGATTAAGTTTGATCATCATACTTTTCGGAGCGCGATGTTTCCTCGCGTCAATCCTAATTCCGGTTGCCTTTGGTATTGTTGCCATAGTTACGATGCGAGAGGACATCGTGCTCGCTACGTCGGAGAAAATTGTGGGGGTTGCAATAGGGGTGGGTCCACTGGCGGTTAATGAAGCCAAATCCGTTTAGGATGAATGCTGCGGGAGCAGAATGAATCAATGGTTCGTTAGATGGTTTGCATTGAAACGATAACGTGCGCTACCCTCATACAAAAACGTTTATCTGAATGCTTTACGGACGAGAAGTTACTAAAGAAATAGAAATTTGAAGAATAATACCACATTATAATAGTTTTAAAAAAATATGTAACGACTGCAAATATCTGCAAGAAAAATGACGCAATATATGTATATTAACTAATCCTTTTCAGGATTAATATTATATTATCAGATATTTTGTAATCACATGAAAATTTAACTACTATATACATATTTCATAGTTCGCTTCTACAGTTTGCTTTGCGTGTTTGCAGATACTCTGCCAATCTCCGCGAACACCGGGGGTGCTGATGCTAACTGAAAGATCGCGTGAGCGAAACGGGGATGGTTTCGGCCACTTAAGATTCTCGAACGCGTTATAAGTGCTTCTTATCAGTCAAATATGGGCGTACTTATTCGCATTCCTTCATTTTCTCTCATAAAACGTACACACAGAAAATGGAGGAAAAGATAATAATCTAGTCACTTAAATATTTTCATCAAATCTGAATAAAAATTCTCTCCTTTAGAGAAGCTCATTTATTTAATTTACGATTAAGTAAATGAGCTTCTCTAAAGGAGAGAATTTTTATTCAAATTTGATAAAAATATTTAAGCGACTAGATTATTATCCTTATTGTAAACTTATTCTAATTAAAAAAAAAAACACTTGATAACATCTCTCTTTCTTAAATTGCCGACAGAAGACATGTGTCACCTGCAGCGGATAAACTTCCGCGTTGAAGATTCAAATATTCGCGTTTAATGAGAACTTATCAATTCTCCCTTCCTTCGAGATCGTATCTCGAGAATTTATCAGATACGCAGCCATCAGCGAGGAAACGCGAGAATCTCATGGGCGTTGCTTCGCGAAAGCACGCAAATTTTTTTTTGCACCGCCACGAACAATGTTGCATATGCGTTAATTAAATATCTTTGGGGCGCGCGGTCTGCTTCTATTCTATATTTAGCGCGGGCATAATCGAGATCGCTTATCTGATGCATTTCCCTTTAATTTTCCGCAATTGTGCGCCGTACCTACATAACGCGTTTCGCGCCGAATGAGAGATCGCGGATTCGATCACACATCGATAAGGCGCTAAGTATAAGATTTCGACGAAATTATCGCTTGCGCCGGCAGTTACTCCGTCTAACTATAAATAATCATGAGCAGACATTTCCTACCGCCGCGCCGTGCAATATTGTTTTTCACCGTTTGCATATTACGATATATCCTTACCGCCATCAAGTTACATTTTCTCCGAGCACGAGTGAGTGTCGGTTACACACCTGCATAAAAATGCATTGGCAGCGGATGCATATTATTACATGTGCCTTGGTGTGAGTTTACCTCACTTTTTTTCTCGCCCGTCGCTAATACATGGAAGCCCCCTTCTTATCTGCATTCTCTTTAATTTTCCGCTAGAGAATACTCCACCCCTACTCGCAACGCACGTAAGTGACCGCCAACCAAATCAACAAAAAAAAAAAAACACATGAATCGATAAAATTATAATGTGTGTACAACTGTATATGTATATAAAAATATAAAAAAAGACATTTTTTTTTTAAATATTATTAAACAACACCTACAAAAATTATAATTAAACTTTAATAATACAAATAATGAGGCTCATTATCTTGTTAAATAAATTTTATTTTAAAAAAAGGTCCAATTTATAAATGACAAATTAATTAAAATTTTAGTGTCTCAGTAAATTTTAAAATATTACATAGATCCATTAAAAAATGTCTGTAAAAATGTAAATGTAGAAAAGCTTTTAAAAATTTAAACTCACAATCAGTTAAAAACACGACATTCACATTAATCTCTGTCTTTTTATGCTGCATATCTACATGATATATGCATGATAATGGTGCACAGTAGTGTAGTAAACGCAATGAATAGCATACTTAAACGGTCTTTAATATTTACCGCGGTAATTATTTTCCACTTTATGCTATTACACCCGATAAGCTCGGATTTTCCTCTAATTATCAGAGAACAAACGGTCTAATAACGTGTGCCGCGAGATTCGATAAAATCGCCTTTTCTCTTTCCCGCGCAAGTGTACGCGCGCGCGTGTGTACCGGTACGCATCCTTTACCCCGTTTGCTGGCTCATCCGGATGTGAGTACGTCATTGCCGGCGGCCGTATGAAAATGCATCTGCTAAACGCTATCGCGGTCATCCATTAAGGCCGACTTTTATATACGGAACGTGCGCGCTGCGGGGTACCTTCGGCTTTGCTAATTAAAGTAGCCGCATCGCCGGGTGCTAATGAGCAGACGCAGCCATAAGTTAACTCAGCAATTACCGCTGCTTTATTGCGCTCAACGTCAACGTTATCAATAAATGCAGATCTGCGTACGCGCGAGAATCGGAAAGTGCACGCGCGATCGACGGCTGCGACAGTGAGACGTGACGCGCGCGTGGCACGATTGCATGCATGCTGCACTTTTTAATTTCGCGTTGATAACGTTGCGACAGAACGAATAATCGACCCCAATGAAATCCGATGTGAAAGCTCGTACGGACTGAATAACGCTGCCATGTCTTCCACGAATAAAATCGTGTTGAGAGTCTCTCTAATGTCATATTTGATCGCAATACAGTTTCTCATGTGACACATATCTTTAGCTACAAACTCTTAAATTTAAATAATATATATATTTTTATATATTTTATATATTTTTTTAATTTAAATAATACATTTAAATAATATATTTTGTAACTATAATTCTGCAAATCTATATTTTGTCTTGAGAACAATAAAAATTAAAGAAAACTTACATATTCACCTTAAGTTGAATTCTAATATATTATAAAATATTTGCAAGGAGTAGGTTTAATTTCAGCAGAGTAGTCTAGAATATAATATGGAAATGCTTCTTTTAGAATATAATAATTTCTCTATGACAATGACAGCGTGTTATAAGCTAAGGAGCAAATCGTAAACCTAAAAGTCACCCAGGAAGTGCCGTGGCGCAAACTGCACGGGGCGCAAGATGGTGGTTCACACATGTTCATTAATAGCATACGTCGGTTCCCGTCGATGGTGTTCCGGGGGCTTTTGCGCGAGAGACCGTCCCTCCGGTCGCAGAAAAGTTGTCGGCAAGTAAAAGCACGAACATCGTCGCCTCGCCCGCAATTCCCGAGTAACTTCGCTTGCCGCCGCGCGCTTCTGGCTCGCAGAAAATGTATCTATCCGTAAACTTGCCTCGGGATGTACAGTCCAGGCCGTATCCGCGTGTATGTGGCGCGGGCTATGTACTGCCGCCGCGCCGCGCAGCGAGATGGGGAAGCGCGGCGGTTGTCGAGATTCGGTACAAAAAAGTTCGGCAAACGAGGAAATCTCGAAACTGCGACGAGAACTTTCTCTAACGATACCCGGCAGTATCATCGCGGGCTTAAACGCGGTTATTACAAGTCTCGCGCGCGGCACTGCGCCGGGTCGACCGTTCGCTTGATAATTTTTAATGAGAAACAGAAAATATTAATTGCAGACGATTTAAAACAAAATTTATATACATTTTAACAGATGCTAACGTCATTTCTGTAAATTTTACACAGATCAGAACTGATTTTTCTTTTTTTCCTAATATTAAAAACTCTTCAAATATATTCAGATCAAAATTCAAAAGAGTTGGTTTACTTGATTTGATCGCCACGTTCTATGGTGACTCGCTACAGCCGAAGATCTCGAATTTCTCGCAGGCGAACAAGATCAGCCGGCCGGTACGAAATTACGATGAAAGGAAAAGGATAGCCGTAACTCATTCCTGCCTCGGAGAACGTTTTTAGGTCGCGTAGTAAGGCGGGAAGGGGGGGAGGGGAGGGTGTCTGGATGCTGCCGCATCGATCCGATACATCACGGGGGCATTTACATCCCCCTACTCGCCCCCGTCTTTCGCTGCCTCCCTCCGCCTCGCTCCCTCTTTCTTTCTCTCAGACGTCCGTCTCGAGCTCACCAGCCGCACTACCGCCGGGGTGGTTTCTCCCGTGCGACCGCTTATGCCGCCACTTTCCTGGGGGCGCTTGCGCAAGCTCCCTTTCCCTCACCTTCCTGCCATCACCCCGGTCTTTGCAACTGCCAGGACCCCCCCGCGCTACCTACCCTCTCTCCGTCGTCGTATCGCTCGAAGATGCAACGGCCATTGTCTACGCGTCAAATCTTTTCACCCCCTCCCGCCCTCCGCCTCCCAGAGCAACGACACTCCACCCGAGGTCGTAGCGGGAAGCGGTCGTTTACACGATTTTTGGAACTTCCGATCGCGCGATCGAGAGCTTCTATACGATGGCGATGTGCTCGAGAAGACTGCTGCATTCGTTGAACGCGAGAGAACGGCGATCGAGGGAGATTTGCCCGCGCTTGCGAGTTAAGACTCCCTTTTCGAAGTGTTCGCGTTTATTCGAACGAGGGATTTCCGAGATGTTTCATTTCGCGTTTATCTAAGAGATATCGGAAAATTGCTCGCTCGTTTTATTGCTGTCATTACGTCGCGTTTAAATACTGTCGCCGTGGTATATTCAATTACGATAAAACGTAATGTTTATCCTTCAATGTCGCTCGGGAAGTATGCAATTTTACAATTGCATCATCCGCCCACAATCGAATAAGTTAAACCAACATTCTTTTTTTTTCCGTCTACTTTTCCATAAACGCGTAATATCCGCACCGGTATCCGTGTGATGTTTCTGAAATATTAATTACAACCGCCGCTATACTTCCACTGCTATTGCCTTTTCCTATTAGCATCGTTATTGCTCGAGAATTGTTACTCTACGTAGCTGTTACAGTTACTAATCTATTTTTACTACACACGACCTCATATAGCCGAAGCATCGTAAACTTCATTATAGATAACGTTACGTCGGTTTATTTCTGCGCAGCACAATTTTCATTCGCCTCCACGGCGCGGCGGCGTACGGGAAATCGCGGCGTTATAATAAATAAATGTATAATAACGACACGCGCCACATACCGCGTTGGAAAACGGCAATTCGCCAGATTTTTACGGACGTGCGCATGACTGATTGCGCGGCTCATCAACCGACCACGCACCGTGCGTGCTGAGACATCAAACAGACCGGGAGTTTTTCATTCTGATTGTTGCGCGCCGCGTAATTACGAGATAATATCGTGCGTGCGTTTTTAGCGAGGAACGTATCACGCAAAAATTATGACGTGTATGCGAGTTTACTCTCTTGCGTTGGTCACCATATAAAAATACTTTCTAATTTTCTTAACTTTCTGATGCAAATTTTGTATCTTTTACTTATTATTTACATACGTGCATAAATATGATATATAAAACCGGCGAATGTTGGAGAAATTGCTAGATGCAATAAAATTACTTTACATATACATTTTCCTTCTGTGTGTTCAAAAATTAATCAAATAAATATATCCTATTTCGCGAACGACGAAATTTACAACTCCTAACGTTTTATCTCGTGAGGTGGTTTAGCATTTTCGATGGCAAATTATTGGAACTCGGTTCGCGATGACCACGCCCAAGTTTCCTTAAGCGAGCTGATATCAGGAAGCACAAGGATGTGCTCGGGTACGCGAGCCGAGGAAGATGACGAAGAGAGCCAGGGGTTGGAAAGAAGAGGAGACAGGGAGAGGGAGGGGGATGGCTCTTTGTCTCGGGGGTTCGGATTCTGAAGATAGAGGCTAATTCCTGGCAGCCACCCTTCGAGGAATGTCGACCTCCACCCGGCACAAGATCTCCTCTCGTTCACCTTTTCGTCCTTTCGTCCTTTTCCTTCGCCTTGCTGGGTACTTTGATGTTCCTAATTTGATTGAAGGAATCCGCCGTACGGATACTAACTTCGTCTTTATTGATTGCTGTTTTGTTCAACGTCCGTTGTCGAAGGGCCGGTAGACGCGTCGCAGGACGTAAGCGATACCTAATCCGAAATCCTTCCGACATAACGTTTAAATTCCGCCGATCCTTGCCATAGTCCACCTCATATACGTGAAGTCTGACGATTCGCTTCGTTGAAGAAGAATTGCTTTCGCAATCATATTATAATGCAACTATATCTTTTGCAATTATAACAAAATGCGGCAATAATAAAGCTTCTTGTAAACGAAGCTCTTGTAAGATTGCTAATAAAAATTAATAGTGACCAATTCTTTATTATATGCCTACGCCATCAATATTTTCGTCGTCATCGACGGTCTTCCAACATTTTCACAATTTTTTTCAACATCAGCCTTATAAGTTTCTGATACTTGAGACAACTTATGCTAGCGACAGTTATTACGTCGTAACTATCAAGAGAATCGTCGAAAATTCGTTTTGATTATATCGAAGTCGCTGCTGGCATCCAGCGATCGGGCTTCTAATCTGATTCGAGCCGTTTATACGGAACCAAATGTCGATATCCACTCCGGCGTGGACTTCAACTTCCTTTTTTCCTTCTCTTCCACCCCTCCCGCCCCGCCTCGCGCCACCGCCCGTAAGGAAAAAAGGAACGCTATCAGGAAACCCGATAAAGGGGGTCCGCGAATTTTCTGCAAAACCGGAGAGATCTCGGACGGAGAGCTGCGCGCCGTATCTTATCGTGAAGCAGACGTCCGCGGCAGAGAATCCCCCGGACTCGGGCGACCCGTATATAGGTACGTACCTGTATTATATCTGCGTCGTTCACATATCTGGATAGGAGCGCATCATATTCCCCCGTATCCACCTTACCCACTACCCGCTCTGTATCGATACGTCGTACGTATACGGGCGGAATATCGCGCACGTGTATCTATATTATATCTCGCGAAATATCGAATGGGCGTCGTATCTTCTCGTCGTCTCGAACGGAGACGCTGTGGATGCTGTAGGATGTCCTATAGCACGTCCAGAATGCGCGCCGGATTACCGATCGCGACAGTATCATTTATACGAAATTCCGATTGTTCCGATTTTGTACGACGGCTTGCAGCTTACGATGTAAAACGATAATAATAACAGTCTCCAAATACAAAAATCCTGTCTTTTAATCGTGTCAACGTTAACACGATAAGCTCGATACGATAATTAAATGCAAGCAAGATCTTATACATATATCTGTATATTATATATATATATATATGTTATTTATTATTAATATTTGATGAAAAAATTATATTTTTTACATCTACTGATATTTGAGCGTTTGTATATGATTTCATTATATATACTCGCATAATTTTATTAGTTTAGTAATTATAGTAAGATTGGAATTGCACGTCAACAAATATAATTTTCACAGTCAAATTATTATTGCTCTGTGTTCGTTGAAATCAAAATACATTCTCAGCTCTATATACAACACGCTTTTGAAATATTGGATGGACATGGCTCATTTTTCGTTCTCTTCTTCCTGTTGTGCAACGGACGCGGCCTCTGTATCTCTTTCATAATAGGTGTACATGTGTGTTTGTGCGCGAAATGCACACCTACATACATATCGGCAAAGTACCCATTACCAGTATTCGAGCGGTATTAATCTGCTCGAGCTAATTGCATGTCGATTACAGTGATCGTAACGAGTGCCGATAAATACTGGAATCAAAGTGAAAAATTTCCGCCTGAAACGTTTTAGGCCATGCGTGCGATACTGAGTGCTCGATGAAGGCTGTTTTGATCGATATAAAATATCGCCGGGCCATTTGAGAGATATTATTCTACTTTATGACACGCGAGGTTTCTCGTCAATTTGCGAAATAAATTACAGAAATTATACAAGAATTATTAGTTCTTCATATAAATTCTCTTCTCTATTGTGTTATTATTGATATTCTCAGGATTTTAAAAAGTTGTATTAATTTGTAAAACAGACATTTACTTTGTACCTATTTTTAATTACTATGCATTTACGCTACATAGAATGGATACTAACAATAAGTAATGTAAAAGATTTTAAGGGACGATTTCTGACGCAAATTCAAGACGAAAACTGCATATGATTGTATGCCCGAAATGGCTTAATTTTTTAGCGTAGCTTTTTTCTAACAATTTTGAGAACTATTATTTTGATGAAGCTTTGTGTATATTTGAAGTTTCATTAAAATAACTCTAGTAGTTTTCGAAATATTTAAACAAAATTAAATTTTTCTTTCAATGATTTGAAGGTTTATTGTACGATGGCTAAAGTATATAAAAATATAAAATAACTTTTATGAGTTTTGCATTGTATTTTTATATCAGTATTTATTAATAATTCATATTAATTTTGAACATAGCGATACAGAAAATAGTCCGTCCACAATTACGGGATAAGTTAAAAATGATTGGGCAATCGATCCCTTTTGCCTTTCATCGCTCGAATTTTGCAAAAAAGGGCCGCAGGCATGTCGAGCGTCGGTTATCCCGGGGAATGAGAATGGTTGAGGATGAAGGGCAACACAATGGCATTACTAATGATTTTACTTCGAGCGACCCTCAGGGAAGTCATATCGATACGATAGGATACCGCGATACGCGGGCAGAAACGCCGCGCCGGTCGGATAAACCAGGAACTGCCAAGCCCTCCGCTTCCGTTTTTACTGACGGCGAAGACCGAAAGAAGAAGGGGAAAGAGAGAAAGAGAGAAATAGAGAAAGAACGAAAGAAAAGGCTGAGATGAGTTCAGGGGTTACGTCTACTTGATCGACCTCGCCGACTGTCGATGATTTCGTTTACTTCGAAATGGAAAAGAGCGAATAAAACTCCGATGACATACCTTACAGTTCAATTCCGATTTTCGAAACCGATATCTTCGATTAATTTGATTGTGTTATACAAGATAATTCTATTTTTATTTTTTAACCTTTTCCTCTTTTAATTATAACACTTTTTCATAATTATATTATAAACATATATTACCACAAAAAAAGGCTATATAACTAAATAACGTTAAACATCTGTATTTTGTTGATATTAATTTATGTGCAAAATATTAAAAATTAGTATTTATTTAACCATCGTTTGAAATTAATAACTATTCTTTATTCTATAGCAAAAAAAAGTTCGAAATTGAGAAATTATGGTAGATTAGACGTTTTGCGCGTGCAAAAATTTCGAGAAGAAGAAAGGGACGGCTGTATATTCGGCAACATCGTTTTAGGGGCTGTTACGCTCCCACGAGGCTGGCACGAGGCGCCTTACCCTCTCGGTACAGCTAAATGTCTACGTTCCTTCTACCATTCTACCCCTCGTCGTGCCGCACACTTCGAAACTCGCTCACTCACTCCGCCATTCCTACGCCGGAAAATCCCTCGCGGCGTTCACTCAATCATACGCTATTTGTGTCGCGGCGACCACGTAGCGCACAATCGGCGCAAGAAAAAGGTGTCCACCGGCGCAAGAAAACCCACCCTGCGTGGTCTTGGTGTCATTCAAGCTCTCAGGCCCGCATCGCTTTCTCTCCTCGTCCGTAATCGCAGTTTTGTACCACCACAGGTCGATCATTTTGCTGGAAATATCAGTTAGAGCCATTCTGTATTTATTAGCTCCACAGGTTGCATTTGTTAAAATATTCTGATGTATAAAATGCAATCTAAATAGATCTCCAAGTTCTTTTCGGAGTGCAAGCGTTTATGAATACCGAATGCTACGCTATAGAATAAATATGCAATGCGCATTAGAATATACTCTACAATTACAGCATCATACTTGGACGCGTAAGATCGCGAAGATACTCTCGCTGGTAATTTGGTTCCCTGATTAACAATCATCGTCTTTGATGCCTACTTATTATAGAGTGGGATGGCAATTTCCTGCACCATAAAAAATATTATTTATTTTTGCCATAATCCGACGCGCTGGCGCGTATAGGAAGCGGAACGCGTTTTACTAGCTTAAATCTCGTCGAGTCACTACCGTTAAGTACGATTAATTATTTTAAGCTTTCCACTTCACGAGCATCGCTCAGAAGCAGGATCTGTTATCTGCTTTCCACAATCTGCCTGAATTTTGCATGTCATTTGCATTTCGCAATTGTTTTTTTTTCTCACACATCACCGATCTATTCGCGCTATTCACGGGGCTGGATTGCAATTACAATTGATTTTGTAACACACAATGCATAATGCGCGCCGATGCCAGAAAGATATATAACGAAAGATATAACAATTTAACAGTCGTCATGCAATGTCTATTCGCTGGAAAATGATTACGAAGTAAAAATCTCTGATTATGAAAATTAATCATGATTTCAACATATTTTTACGTAAGATGATTAAATTTTAAGATGTGTTGCTGCAATTTCCATAGTAGCTTCATTGTAATCCTTGTCTTTTTATACTTTCCTCATATTCAAGTAGAATTAACACACGGAGAGAATTTTTTTTTTAATTTACCCTGCAAATCATGTTAATTGTGGGACAATATAGTATTTAGGCAAATTTTACTGTGCACTACAATAAATTTTACTGTATTCTACTACTGTCAAATTTATTGTAGTGCACAATAAACTTGTCCTAAATATTATATTGTCCCACAATTAACATGATTTGCAGGGTAAATTTAAAAAAAAATTCTCTCCGTGCAATAATAAGATTCTTAATTTACTGCATAACGAAAATAAATTAAGGCTAAACATCACGTATAAGATTATACGCTATGCGCTAAACGCCAGAACATTTATCGTTAGTCCAAACTATGCTCTCTCTCTCTCTCTCTCGCACATTCTCTCATGGAGCATCCTCCAGAAACTCTCCGCGGCGAACAATGTCTCTGTTTTCCGCTTCTCCCCTGCCGCGGAAACCATTTTTATTCGCCGCAGTATGCGCTTCATAATCTTTGTCGACTCCTCGAATGTCAGACTTCTTCTTGCCCTGCCCGCACATCCTTTTCCCTCACTGCCCATTCCCGCAACCCTCCTAGCCGAATGTTGCTTCGCTTTCTTGCGAGAGTTTCTCCTCCAGGATAGAGATCGCCTTTGTGCTTCCATCGACTCGGGCTGACAGGTGGAAATGGACGATTAAACGATCGACAAACCCGCCAAGAATTGTCTGGAAGCGTTGGCCAGTACTACCGCAAAAAGCAGTCGCATTCAAAACGAGGTGTTTTTTGTAACTCGCCATTTATGTCTGGGAAGTTAAAAGAATGGCGCAAAAGAAAGGGAGCGATGTTTATTTGAAGTAAACGTCGTAAAACAGACGTCTTCTTTTTATCGCAGCAAACACATGTAAAATTTTCTTAAAGGTTTCAAAAGGGAAGGATTTTACTTGTTTAACGTTCGCCAATTTTTTAATAAGACATATTGATAATCATCTAATGCAACTTCCTTACTTTCTTTTATGTTAAATGGCGAAAGCGTTAGTTTCATTTTATAAATTACGACCTCGAAATATAAGTCGTTTGCATAAGTTTCAAAGAATAAAAACTGCATAATAGAAAAGATGTAATAATAAATAAAAATAATTTTCATAATAAATTCCTTTCATAATCTCTCTTATACAATTATACGCATTCCCATAACTGTTCCCATTATGTTCCTTGCATTGCCATATTCTGGTTATGTATCTTTCTTATCCTAGGAAGCTCGTACGATATCCTCGAATACACACGCATCGAGACAGGGAGGGAAAGTAAGCGAGAGGGCGATGAAAGGAAAAAGGAGGGTTGAGACCGAAAAGAGAGCAAAGAGGTTTAGGTTAAAAGAGAAGGACGATTATTTATGGGACGGTTGGATGGTGGCGCGTCCGTGCCATGCATAGACAGTACCTCATTCCGATCGGCAAACGAATGGCTCATTTTCCGTCCGCGAAATGTACGGAAATGCCGCTCGAGAACGGCATTTCTTAATATTCGCCGGTATCGAGAGATAACCACGGAGTAAGCCACGTTCCCATAGAAACGCAATGTCGCCATGCTCTCAGGGACTGACCTGTGGCTATGCAAGCGGTCACGCTTTGTTGGCATGCGACATGCCGCATGAGACACTAATCTGCTCTTTTTTAACTTAATGTCTTGGAACTATGCCAGTCAATATTACTTTTAACGTAAAAAAAAGGAATACAATGTCTTGAGATATAAAAACATTATACCTCTTCTTTTATAAGAAACATGAAATAATACCAATTATTTCTCTCAATTATTGCTTTATATATATATATATATATATATATATATCATTGGCAAACGTAAAACATGAAAATAAAATAAGTTTTACGATAAAGGCTACAGCAATCTACCAAATTAATATTTCTCACGCCTTCTCACGTTAAATCATATCCCAGAGCCAAATTTTTGTGGTCAACCGCGACGTTGAAAGCACGAAAGCCACGTCAGAATGGAGGAGGCTGGGTTCTTCTTCCGCCGTGAAAAAAGAGGAAAAAGGGGGCAGGACGGTGGCAGAACGGATGCAGCTTTTCAGAAGAGCTTTTACGAGTCGCATATGTGACCGCCATCTCCTTTATCCCCCGCTTTATATTCCTGGCACCGTGTTACATCCCTCCTACCCCTCCGGCCACCAGTTTCTCCTCGGTACAACCATCACCTCACCCCTCCCCCCCCACGTACCGGCCGCTCTCTCACGGGGGCAAGGGGTGTCGGCAACACCGACATACCGCCTCCAACCGTGGTCGACCCTTGAAAGCTTCGTGAGGAATTCCTTTTTCATATTCACTAGGGAGTGATAGTCCGACGTAACCTAACAAATTTCCAATCCCCGAATCTACGAGAGATACACCCTCCTCCGTCTCGTTCGCCCGAACGCGCATTTAAATCCTCGAAGATCCTCGCCTTGCTCGAGCGAGAACCGATCCTTTCTCATGCTGCTTCCCGCCATCCGTCCAGTCCTTCCTTCCACCCCCATTCGCCATTCCACCCCCGGCTACTCCACGAAAAGCATGGTCGACCGCCACGACCGCCCAGGGACCGATTCTTTCCACGCACAATTTACAGTTTCACATTTTATTCCCATCGCGCGTTCGACAGCGGGGGGTTGAGGCGCGGGGAGGGGGGCTTCACCCGGATAAACTCGTTTCTCCCTCCCGGTCGCCAATCATCTTTCCTACCGGGTCTCTGCGGTTTCTTTTGGAGGACGGGGGTCCACCCGGAAATCCGCGAAATTGTTATTTATGATACCGAAATTATTCGAGGACAACTGCTGTGTCCTCTTCTCGTTGGGCCTCAACATGACGGATAATGCAAATAATTCAAAGATCCAAGAAATATTCAGCTACTGTGCCAAGCGATGAGTTAAATATGACAGCTGTACAATTATTTCTATAATATTCATTTTTTTAATTTTCAATTAAGACATCATTGATATCAATAAAACTCACATACTTCGTATTTAATTGTAACTTGATATGTGTCAGTTTGTAATTATATCAACAGGCTGTCACTTAACGGCTGTTTTATTATACCTGCATGAGGGCTCAATTGAGCGTAACGAAATATTTTTCCCGTAATTGAATAATCAGCGGTTAATCAAACTAAGATAATAATTATCGCGGATAGACTATTTATCATGGTAAACTGAGCGAGTGCTGCGTATAATTATTCACGCAGTCATTTGAATAATTGCTAGACAAATTAATGTAAGATAAAAGACTAACGCATATTAAATGTGTCCGGTCGGAGGTGTCTGCGAGAAGTAATTAAATCAAAGATAAACTCATGATATATTCACATACTGAAAAATGTGTTTTTGCAAAGCTAGATTCACTTATATAATTACTTCTAATTTCATACATGTGTTAACTAATGTTAATTAACTACTTTTGTACACGTGTTAACTAATAATATTAACATCTAAAACATAATTTTAGCATATTTTCAATTAATAAGAAGTTCTCTTATATATTTTAATTTATAAAAAGGTTTATAAATTACTTTTTATAAATTACCTTTGTTATTAATATTAATGCTTGTTTGACGTATTTAATCATTGAAATTTAAGTATAATAATATGCATGTGTGATGATCTAAATTTTAATATTATTCCTGCCATGTGCATGCTATTTGTCAGATTCTATCAAGATAGAACTGTCACATAAATTATAAAAAACACGAATGATAGAAGTGGTTCGAAAGTAACTGCTGCTTTGTATTTAAGTATAGTTGATTCGATGTGGGCGGTCCCTGATCTAGGAGATCGTAATTAATCGCTGGACGATTATAAAATACGTAGTAATTTAATTTTTAACGGTCCATCGACAATGGACTTCGATCGAAGCGATTTCGGTTTTTACGTTCAGTCGCGCTTTTTCCTAAATAACCCGCGATTATCTTTTTTATACACAACAGTTATGCTATTAATTTAGCAAATATATAGTTTAATGCTCACAATAATTTCTCTTCTGACGTAATTTTATTAATAAATGTATTAATAAATTTTAAGCTATGGCGAAAAATCTTTCGACTGTTTTTAAATATCAATTTAAATATAATTAATCCATATAATATTTATCAAAGAGAAGTATCGATGCTTAAAAAAAAGTCATACAATAGGCTGTTTCTTGCTATTTTCATAGAATATAATTATAGGCTACTTTATGGATTAACGCAGCATTTGGTTTTATCCGCAGCACGTGCGAACTATGAGAATGACGGCGTGGAAGGACGCGGCTGGTCGGCGAGACGATAAATTACAAAGAACGAAACGATGGCTGAATCACCGTGCGCCGCGGGGAGACATTAAAATGCCGCGCCGCAAAAATCGAACGAAGTGGGAGGCACCGTGGTGCATTTTGCGTCACGGTCACGCAAATCTGCCGTCGATTGGCACGAGTTACGGCGTCGCGAAACGGTTGGCCGCGGACACGTTCGGAAGTCAATGACGGATCGGCATAGGAAAGAAACGGAGCCATTAACTGGCCGGCGTACAGAAGAAACGACCTCGCGATCGCGCCGTGACGGGAATCCGTCGCCGATGTTGATCAACGGCTGCAGTTCACGGATTTAACGCGATCGACGGGGGTGTACGATTCGCGAAAGTTTTCCAGTAAGTATCGCTGTTATACACGCAAATTTATATGTGGCCCCGAATTGGTCTCCAAACGACAGACTCAGATCTGTCTCCGATGTAAATATACGCACGAAAACACTTTGTTCGTTTCGATTATATCCGTCGACATTTGCATAATTACAATTTTACGGCATAAATCAACACGCGGAAACACGCAACACGAGCGTGCAGGTTAGACGCATCGGAATCATGATTTCTGAGCGGCTATCTAGACCATCTGAGTATTATGAACGGAAATATATATCGTGTTATACTGCAATATAGTCGAGGGTCAGGAGAAATAAAATGTCTGTCATGCGCGTCAGTATCATAATTAAAGCCAACATACAATATATGCTATAGGAAGCGATTTTCCTTCGAGAGTGATACGCTTCTATGCCTCCATAAATAACTGTATACATTATCAATCCGACGTTATACGAAAGTATTAAGGTTCTAGTCTATAATTCTCTCTATTTCAACATAGTTTTGTCAAAGAAATATTACTCAACTATAAATTACAAGTGTACATTATCTCGTATCTGTCTTTTCACGATTTATTTTTGAGAAATACAACTTAGCCGTTTAATAATATGGTATCCTTCCGTTTTTAATGATCGCGATTACATACGACGAAGTAATATCCGAATAACGTAATCGTACGTTTGATATGATTTCGGCTCAAGTATAACCGTGTGATGTACAAGTGTAATCGTTAATATCAAAAACAAAGTTGGCTCGTTTAATGAACCCAGGGATTAATGAAGGAACAGAAACAGGTTTGACATAAGCACACGCTGAATAGCGACTAACGAGCCGTTGCTCCTTTTCTCTGGAATCGGGGAAACGCATGCTCGAGGGAACGTTGCACGCGTTCGGATCTCGTTAATGCCGGAGCAATTTATGCCTGGTGCACGCTCCCACTTGGTTGATTATATTTATGATTTCCACGTATTACGCCTGATTCGCAATGCTTCCAGCGGGGCGCGACGCGAGGCGGTTCCTGGCAACGTGGCCGGTGCAGAGCGCGAGCGATGTTGCGCTCGGGCCACAGCGCGAGCTGATACGTTAATTCGCGCCGGTGCAGTGTGTAACTGGCCTGCGATTAATCGGAACATATTTGTACCCGCGTAAATTAGATGAAGCGATGAGCGCAGCGGGAATATACGCAACGTCCGTGCGGAAAACGCAATTCGCCGGCTGCATCGCCGGGTTGCACTTTATGGCATTCGGTAGTGTGGACGCAAAGTATCACGCGCAATAATTACTGAAATATTATCGTTATATTTGCCGTAGATATTTATCTAGTTGTCCTTTCTTCGAATTTTTCTGTCCTAATTTCGGATAAAAAAAAATTGATACGTTATACATAAAACTATCTCTATAGACACATAATTTCTATATTTAAAAAAATGTTTTCTGTGAGATTGTCCTTTTTTATAATACTTTTATACCTTTTGAAAGCAGATCAGAAATACAAGCTTACTGACCGTAAGCTTTAGAGACTTTCTTAACGATTTTTCCCGAGTTACTTGCTGTCTACATCCGATACTCCTGCAAACAATATTACATTAGCGACCTGGCCAAACACCTACTGACGTTTCGGCGATGATGACGAGCTGACATGCGTTCCGGTTCTTGCTACTATCCGCCCTCGCATTTTCGTTTATCCATATTATCCTGACCCGTGTACTTTTCCTCGACGCTGTTGGTTGATTAGCTAGACCACAAAGGAAATTGTCTCGTGATCTCGCCGATAATCGAAGTCGATGCGACACATCATGCTTCGCCCATGGCAATTGCAAATAAATCGAACAGCTGATAACAGTAGGATAGAGAAGAAACTTAATACAGAGACAAACATTTATTACGTCAAACATTATCGTTCCTACTGCAAAGAACTTTTGCGAAGTATGACAAAAATTGATTGCGTAAGAGTGATTACTATATCTTTCATATATATTTCAGAATGGCGATGACTCACAATATCTCCGGTGACATTATTATCAGAGAATGAACCGACGAATTAATTTTCTCAGACATACGGAGCAACTCAGTCGCGACCGCGTGGGCGAAATTAGGTGTTCTCCATTAGGGTGATTCGACCCGTTTACATTCACTGACCGGTAAGTAGCAATAAATATTTGTTGGGCGACTATACGAAATTATTATAGGTAACACATGGCCCAGGATGTGCCTGTCACTTCGCCTATAAGTATCCACTAGCACGTTATACCGCGGCCATTGCGGAAAGTTTGTTGTCCTGCATTATTGATTTATTGCCATTGGCATTTGTTCGATCAATCGCATTACATCCTAGTACTTGTTAATTGAATGAGATGCATTTTTTAATACAATTTTAAATACTCCGCAAATCAATTAAATCTAACTCAATTATCTCCATATAATAGCACTCGATAAAGTTGGAATACAATGAGAAAGCCAAGTGATATTACGTAATTTATCTTTGTTTAATATTTGTATTGCGTGCGGCATTTAGATTGTATAATTAAATAACGTATTCTTTCTCATTACAGGAAATACGAGATAGTACGGCTGCTTTTTCAATTCATACGACAAAGATTCTTGTGTCATCGTTATATTTCCGCAAGGAGTCGCGCGGAACAAGAAGCCGGGTAGCCGCGGCGGTCGGCGGCCGTCATTGATCTCCTGTTAGAATCGGATCAACTTCGATGTAACAAGATAAATAGTCAGCGGGACACCGTCGGTGGTCGAGGGTGCGGATCGCGGAGTCATGCTGACTATGTATCTGATCAAGAGAACCCGAGTACGCGCACGCTTGTCCGAGCGTAACTTAACGTGTACACCATGAAGGTTCTCCTGGTCGCGCAACAAGCCGATGGGAGGACACTTTTCGAATCACTTACACGAGATGAAGTCGTCGGTCCGCTCCCGCCTGGGCGAAGAATTAAATATATACCCCGGTAATTCTAGCCTCTTACGGCATAACGATATTGTTTCGCGACAAAATAATTTCGCGCGACCTGTAATCGATTTACGCTACGACGCGACGGTGAGAAAAGCGATAAACGATTGACTAAGGAATCACCGAAGCAAGAACTATATCGGATTGCGCATCATCTAACCGCAAATCTCACGATCTAACGACAAATTCTCGCTTTAACGTTTCTCATAGCGCGCTCACCGGCGGGGAACCCCCAGGCTTCCCGAACAGCGCGAGCCCGATCGGCTTTTTATCCCGTGCCGGCTTTTTGCACGATCATCGGGACTTTCGTCACGGCAACACCCGGGCACGTGACGCCCGTGAACACGGTGTTACAGGTGTTTGCGCCCCATCCAACAGCCTCGACTATGATGACATCCTTTCGAATCGATTCGTCAGACTTTCCCTCTCCTGGATTTTTGTCGCGGCGCTCCTGCCACCCGCGAGTGTGAAATGGTAACGTTCCAGGAAAACGTCAACCGATCGCGCGAGACTATCGACCAACCGGCCGGTTCGTTCTACTTCAAGCCGCCATCGCTCGTTTCTTCGATCGCTCGCCGACGTTCCACGTTTTTGTTAACGGTATCCTGCGGCCGGCCCGAAGACGTCCAATAACTTCGTTAAGTGTTTTTACTCAGAATGCAGAATCGGAGGTCTCCGGAAGTGGTCTGATACAGAACATTTAAGCAGGTTTCTTTTTTTTTCTGCGAGCTCTCGGAAGCACCGTTATCGGTGCTACCGCGTCGACAATGTTGCTTTAATTGCCTAAAAATATCTCTCTCGGGCTTCTGTTAAATTACGTTAAAAGAATAATATGTTCAAGTTCGAGAAACACTTTGAAGTGTGATAAATATGGCTTGAATACAATAGAAATGTATTACAACCTCGTCACGGAAAGTAGGTAAAAGGAAAGAAAACGATCGAATTTCAAATAAAAACATTTCGATTATAGGAAGCTTCCGGTAGAACGGCGATTGTACAATCCGGCTCGTTGCAAACGCGGCCACGATAATAAGTGGTCCAGATAACAAAAAATCTCTAGTAAGACAAGCGAAGTGTGATCGGTTACCGTGCGCGAGAGGGGGCGGGCATAAATGATGAAAGGGGTGGCCCAGGGATATTGGCGAGGAGCTCGTCTGCTCGGTGAACCGTGGATTAAGATAAACCCTTCATCGGTTTCTTGCCGAACGATTCCTCTCGTCCTTTTGTTGGCGCAACCTCGCGCAGATAGCGCCGGCTTAAAGTACTTTCCGTCCCCGCGCGGAAATTATTTAACGCCCCGGTATATCTGTTCGGCAGCGACCGGCGGTGGCGGCGACGGCGGCGGCGCGCGCGAAAGATCTTCGACGCGATAGAAAGTAATAGAAAGCGTGGAAGAGGAACAAACGCGAGAGAGGAGTAAGTTTGAGATTTGCATTACCGCGGGGAGTAAAAATTACCCACGCGTGAAAGCAATCGGCACGGAAAAGCGGAAAGTCTGCAATTTTTATTTGTAGAAATCTGATATCTCTCGTGGCGCAATTTGTACGCCGGTAATTACTGTGAAACAATGAATATGAAGCGATTCCAAATGACTAAACAAGGAAAACTAGATTTCAAAAAAATATAAGCATTTCTTCCATTCTAATATTAATTATCAAACAAGCTTTCTCTTCGTAAAATGCTTGACGAGCTTCTTAAAATGCTTAACGAGTTATAAATATTACCATTTTTTAAAATAGATAACAAATTTCTAAGCGAAACACTCTACGAGGAAATATGTATCTCGACGTGGACGAATAATACGTTGTGACATGTTTTTCTGCGATGAATCTTTGCGGCGTGAACGCAGATTGGTTTCATGTCGTCGAACAGTTTGCTCGCGGATTCCTTCGTATGCATTTAGTAACGGCGCTCATTAAAGCTGTCATAAATATGTAAGATGGTGCATGCCAGAGAGCGATTTGTGAGAGTGGCCTTGCTCCATTTTTTTCGTGCATATACATCGCTTGATGCATCGGCATCTGCATCCAAATTAACGAACGCATCAGAAAATTATAGCTATGCGATCCCTTTCTTTTGTGATAGAATGTAAAAAGTACGAGTCCTACTTTTCTAATTGAAGCATAGGCGTAAAGTAAAAGACTAGTTTGCAAAATATATATGAATACTTCGAAGCATAAAAAGAAACCTGCGGCAGAGATTCTACAAAAGTATCACGAAGATTCAAATACTCTTTGTTGATACATACTCAATCGTTTTGCATCATCCAGTATTTATTACGATAATAATTACTGTCGCAATGCAATCTTAATATTTTTTGATAATTATCTTATCCATAATGATAACAATCTGATTTAATTAATTGCAAAAACATAAAGTAATGAATACGCTTATCAGCAATATTTTCTATTTACAATTGTTAGAATGATTAGATTGTATTTGTATTAAATAAAAAATTAATCTTAATAAATAGAGGCAAGTACTGGATAAGCACATTCATTATCGAAACATTTTTCAAAATTCATTTGCTTATCATTTTTTTATCTCTTTGCAAAACAAATTTTCCATAATGCTTTTTATGCTGTACGTAAAAAATTGCAATCATAATCGTGAATAATAATAGAGCTATTCTCTTTTTTCACGATTATTATTAATTATAAAACAATTTTCAAAAAAAGAAGAAAGATATCATTTGGAATAATGATTACAACACAATTACATATGTATTACGCTAATATTGTGACAGTAATTATAGATGCACAATAAATATAGATGCATCTGATACATCTCTCAACTTAAGCAGTGCTTTGTTTTAATTTTTCTTCGCTGTTTGTTCTTCTTCAAACGACGCTGCACAAGTAATTTATATTGTATGCGTATATGTCCTAAAGTTCAGGGTATTATTAAAAAATTTATCGATCCAGAAATACATCTATACGACTGGTCTTTTTCAGTCGTAAACGTCCAGCGAGATTTGATATCTGTCGAGATCACTCTTACATATATTCATGCAGAGTGTTCCAAAGTTCAGTATTCTTTTGTTTTCTTGAATTGCACTTTTTTTTAATTCTTGATTAAATATCTTGATAATCTTCCAGACTTTTTTCAGAATTGGAAATAAATCCTTTGTCCATTTTAATATACAAGAAAATCAATTTGTCGCAAAATGTTTTTCATTATCAGACATTTATATTAGTAAAAAAAATTACCACTGTCTTGATCCGAAATAAAGTAGATTATCGATCTCTCTCTCTCTCTCTCTCTCTCTCTGATATTTCCATAGCATCCCGTGTATATCTGTCAAGTGGATATTGCTCGCCAGTACACGAGAACTCATATTTTTCCGGACGGTTTTGTTTCTCGAGGCGGTGGTGACCTCGAGTTGTGAGGAGAGTGGGTGGTCGAAGGATTTCGGTAGGTCCGGATGTTATACGTGTTTGGCGGCGGAAACAATGGTATGATGGCCCGTTTAACCCGTCTTCGACCACCGCGGGACGCCGACTCGTTTCCTCCTCTTGGCTTGAAACGCCGGCCGGGTGCCCGCGCTGGTTCGAGTTCGCGGACATGCGAGCATTACGGATGGGATCGGCGCGGCTCCTCGGCCCTCGCTTGAAGAAATGGCGTGTTTGCCGGGCGTCGAAGGGCGTCTATAACCTGTCCGACGGGATGCTACCGCGACGACAGCTATACTCGCCGTGTACAACATCGACACACTACCAATCGTCGAACGGCGTTGAATGCGCCTCGGACAGGGGGAACAGAGAGGCAGGTGGGGGAAAAACTCATCGCCGATCGATGGATCCGTCAAATGAATTTCGATGTCGAGATTATTTATGGGATAGGTGTCGGCCGGGGCGACGACGACATCGCCATTTCGTCGGGATTTCTCGACACATCCTCGAGACATCGCTCGACGAAAGAATACGCGGAAGGATGGGGTCTCCGCTAATCTCGACTTGCAATTCTTACGCAAAACAATATCCTTGAACAAGCAACTTGGCGAGATAAAGACGTACTTTTTCATTTCGGGATTACTTAGAACTTTGAAATTTCGTTGAAATTCTTGTTAGATTATGATGAAAAATATCTTGACTTGGATAGGTTCACGTTTGAAATTTCTTCAACAGCTGGCATAGTTGAATCATGATTTGTCACTGAATAGTTTATGAGAATAGCAGCAGTTTCGATTAAATCCATGTGACTATAATTGACATGATCTGTTTTCTTCGAAAACATCCGCAATGTTCTCGATGATGAAACCGAATTCCAGGCGCAAAAGAAACGCATTTTCCACGGATCGATCGATCAATATTCAACGTGCATATTAATGCTCGATTAAGAGCCGCAGCGGCCGGACTCTCGCGGTCGTATCCTTGCATACGTGACGTGCCGGGTAGGTCGCTTTTTCCATAGGTTTTTGTAATAGCCGCCGCGCGCGGATCGCGATGCAGTTTCATTCGTATGCGGCGCGCGTCGTCGCGAAGGAAGCTTTATAAGTAATGCAGTAATGACATACCCTGTCATGGCGCGGAACAGTTTTCTCGGCTCTCATTGTGTCGTTATAAGCGACGAATCGCGCACGAGAGTTGATTTATCGATGCGATGCCATCAGGGAAATCCCGCGTCCGGATCTTCTCGCCGGGCCGTGTCTTTTTCTACGTATCTGCGTATCGAGTAAACCATCTTTCCCGGAAGATACGTTGCGCTTTTCATCATACAAAATGATTCGTGCATTTCAACGGCACGATAAACATTTGTAATTCTCCTTGCAGACAGTTTTATCAGATAAATTTTAATAGAGCAGGAGAGAAAGAGAAAAAGAAAGAGAGAAAATAAATAATTTTTATTAAGAAAAAAATTAAAGCTTAACGTTTACATTAATTAGAATGTTTTAATTTAATATATAAGTATTCTGACATTCGGGATTGCTTTTATATAATCTACACTTTCGAATTAAAATATGCAATTGTATTTTTCTACTTTTTAGCAAAAAATATTTATAATTTGTTTTCAAGAAGCAAGGTACATCTACGATTGATAAACGAGTATGATATAATGCAGCTACGGGCGTAGATTAAAAAGGAATTCTAACAAGTTATTAACAGAATTATCTAGATTTATCGATAATACTGATAAAACGATTCGTCATTCAATAAAGTTAGAGAAATACGCAAATATCTATGAGTATATAATAGAGATGTGTGAGAATTTATTCGATTTTAATGTGTGTTACTCATGTTGTTTATTCAATTTCAGTAATCGGATAAGAGAAACGATAGCGCTTTTCAACATTTTTTTAATATGCTATCATCGGTCACACATAAAAAATAATATCAGATAAGACAATATCGACAAAGCAAATTGTCTTGTATTTATATTTTTTACGATACTTAATATACGTTCTTAATTCTTCGTCGATTATGATTACCATCTCGTTTTATCTTCGCTTATATTGAAGTGAATGATGAAATACGAACTTCAAAGTGCAAAGCTAATTAAATGTTCCTTTCGACTTACTTAATTACATTGTTCTTATATAACATCCGCTTTTACGTAATTTTGGATATAGTTGTCTCATTAGGCAACGAATATTTCGATTACAGTAGAAATTCATTTGGATATATATGAGCGTAACGAATGAAGAAATTAATATTTTTCATTTTCTTAATTATGATGTTTTTTTAATATCACATACGCCATATATATTTATATCATTCTCAGATTGAATATCAGGAAAGATTAAAAAGCAACTTGTGGAAACAGAAAAAAATTAATGGATTAAATTTATTAAATAAACAGATAATTGCTTTCAAACACGAATAAGAAGAAATACGTGTCACACATGCTGTACTTTTACAGCATATGCGATGTTACAATAACGAAATCCCTTAAATGTCAAGAAAGATTGTCCGAGGCGCAAAACGGCAGTACGATGCGTCCAATTAGGAGAACCCATAAGCGCATTCTCTTTTTTCTTTCTCCCCCCCCCCTCTCTCCTTTTCTCTCTCTTATGAAACGCCCGCATATCTCGGATTCTTAATTAATCACGAATATTTATTGCGTCTTCTCATGCACGCGGGCATAGCGCGAGAGGCAATTAGCGAAATGATTGCATGAAAAAATAAATACGATTTCTTTGGCGTCGACGATATCGGCGTCTCGCTGAAGACGCCGCTCTCAGACACCGTCTGGATATATCCTCGCCATAATTAGTTCATTAATGCTAGATACGTGCCGCGTATTCAATTTCCCGATATTATCCGCACGGCAACTCGGCGCGCGATCCTGTACACAGGCGTTACCCATCGCGAATAAGTGATTGAACTCTGGCAAAGTTAATTTAATATGTGAACAATATATAGATATATACAACATATAATTTATTACCAAATAAGTTATCTATTCCATTATAGAATTCTTTATTATTCTCAAAATAAAGACGCTAGATGTCATTTTCAATTTCTTGTCGTTACAATCCCAAAATTATTCACGTATAAATGTTGAAGCAATAGTAATACTAATTCCTACATCTAATAAAAACTGAATTATTTCAGCGAAGCTCTGTATACTTTATTTTAATTTCGTTAAAAATCAGATATACGTAAACACTTTTTCAAATAAACGATTTCGATACATCCCCGTGAATTCTCGTTGTTAAATTTGACGGATTTAAGGCAACACTCTGTACTCTGCACTAGAAAATAAGCAAGTTTAAGTAGAATTTCAAAAATTAAGCCAATCTTTTTCTTCGGGTCGGAGGCAACAGTTCTCTCGTACGAAGAAACCTTTCCTCTCAACTTACACTCCGATTACTGCAATTCGGGATCCAGGAAGGTCAACGGACTCGCGACGCGAGTCAAGCCCGTTGTCGATGACGGTCGCCCGTCGAAGCAGGTAGCGACGTTAGCGACAAAATGGTCACAGAAAAACGGGTCCGGGGCGATAAATCAGGGGTATGGCATTCCTAAGATAGCGCGCTATACGAAAGTCATTACGATGGCAAAGTAATTCCCAACTAAGTAAGTAAAGCGATAAATACATAATGCATCCGACGAGTTTCCCACACGCGCCCGCTCGCTCGTGCGCCCCGTCTCAGTCTCTCTCTCTCTCTCTCTCTCTCGTTCTTCTCGTCTCACCGTCGCGGCGAGTTCAGTCGCACAGGTCTTACCGCAGTTCCATGAAATAATGCATCAGCCCGTGAGCGAGCGCACATCATGTGCCGTCGCGGATTTATTTGCACGATCGACGGGGACCGTTCATGGGAGGAGTATCGACGCTTTTTGCGACGCGTGCGCGATGTCGTCGTCGTTAGGCAAGGCACGTGGAGATGCAAAGTCGCGAAGTCGAGAAGTTAAACGGCAGGAGACCGCCGTGGGAAAGCCGCGGAAAAGCAGGCCACTTTAATAATACAACGATTCGTAATACGCGCCGGAGAAATGTCCGCGGTGGAACGGATTGTTCGTAAGATACGACGGGAACTGAGTATCGACGAAGAAAACGACTTATTCCGCAGAAAAATGTGACAGAACAAGCTGTTGCGGATTAGCTGCATTTTACTCATTGCTTATATCCGCTCTGACTATTTTTTATACATATACACATATAATGTTCAATTAATTCTAAATTTCTTTCTATCATTCTTTTTAATGACTCAACATTGAAAGAAACGACATTGAAATGATATTTCTCTCAGTTTTTCTTGTAATTTAGCTTATAATTAGTGACAATAATTTCCTGCGTAGTGACGAAATCGTTGTGACTCCATGACACACCGTGTCATAGTCATATTTGTAGGAATTTGTAGTTTCTGATTGCCCATCTCGTGATGTTGAATACGTTTCGCACGCCCGAGTCTAATAATGCTGAGCTTCTAAAGGCGTCGATAGCGCGCGCGAGACTACGTCTGACCGCTCGAGAGGATTTTCCACTGAATTTCTCGCTTGCGACCGCGACAACGAGAACGATGGCGAGATCGAGAGGGAAAATAACCGAGGACGAAAGTGAGCAGTCTGCACGAATCTACTTTCGTTCTTGACACCCAGTTTGATACAGATCACGAAGCTTAGCAGCTAGTTTCTATCCATGTTTATCGTATATGCTTGATAAATGTAAAATAGTATTTTCATTTAAAACTAAAATGTTTTTTTTCAAAAGACTATATTTCTTATCTTCTTTAAAGTTAGTAATCCGATAGATTGAAATTTTTTATTTTTTTATTACAGCTAGATAGTCTAATAAAAAAAAAAATCTCTCTCTCTCTCTCTCTCTCTCTCTCTCTCTCATCAAATCTCAAAAATCTTAGAAATCTAAATTTTACATTGAGATATAAAATGTGGAATGTTAGCGTATAATTAATTTTAATATTATAAATCACGATATTTCTAATCGATATAATTGGTCCTTGATAATTCTACATTTTATTATCACTTTTTTATGTTCTTTATTTCTTATAATTTTAATAGAATTAAAACGTGGAACTAATATTATTTAACATTATCTTTCTTACAAAAATATACTATAGGATTAATTAATTTACAACAGCGCTTAATCGTAACATAGGTATATGTGTGTATAATCGTGATCAATTTGAAATGGTTAGAACTGCACACTCCATTTAAAATGTATAAAAATAATCAGGGCTTCATTTAAAATCTAATTATTTAGTTGCGGGGCAGATAAAAACGCATATAAGCAGTAGTAGGCGGAGGGATCATAAATAAGCTACTTCCTATGCCTGCAAGAATTATTCGGAGCGCGATACTTCCTCCTCAGGTTTTCCGAGTAAATGGAATACGCGCAACTCGTTTCCTCTAATTTCATTCAATTGCACTATTTTATGCAAACGGACAGCAACCGGCAATAGCCACTAATTACGCTGAATAAGACTTGGAATCAGTCAATGCTGCTCGTCTTCATATGTGCTTTCTCGGTACGGATACAATTAAGAATATTCTACTATCTCGTGTATTGTAACAAATCTTAATATTCCATACCTTTTATCTTCCCACTGTATTTCCTATCTTAATTAGAAATTCGGCATGTCATTCCACAAGTATTAAAATAAAATTCCATATAACTAACCGGACTGTCGATAATCTCACGATGTTTGATACCGAATGCTACGGTACAGGTACGCGAATATATCTTCGCATCTTCCCGGCCATTCGTTAAGTCAAAAGTAACGATATACCCCCATGATTACCTCATTCGACTTATACATATTTACTTTGACTGCAATATAAATTACGCTTCGCTGCAATTACACTCATTATTCACGAGGTAATAAAATATCATGGCAAATTCTCTAACAACTTTTGTAATTAATCCGCGTGAGGTCTTAACATGGTTACATCTGGAAAGAAGGAATAGATAACTTAATGGCGTACTGATTTCATAATTGGATCTCTTCGCGTAATTGGATTAATAATACGAATAAATTAGTGCCGAAACCGGCCAATTAGGATAAAGTGATAAACTCGCCGCGCGGTATATATTTCCTCTCCGTGTTCCTCTCGAGACGTTTCTCAAGCAACCTTGCGAACATTTCGGCGCATTTGTATGCTCACGGAGGCAATTATCAAGACTCTGGGTTCAATAACATTATTTTAGAATAAAAATAGAGATAATAAATAAAGCTGAAACATCTACAAAAATTATAAATGTATATTTAAGTTCATTGTTTTCACAGATCTTATTAATAACTACCCAAGAAAATAATTAAAATTTATTTTTAAAATAAAAACTACAGAGAAGCACATTCAGATATTTCGTAGAAACACTTCTTAAAAGTATGTTGAAAATATTATTTTAGTCTACTTTAGAACGATGTTTCCAAAATCTAGACTCCAAAGAAATGCATGTATTCGCTGTTCGATTGTTTCATCAGTTTTGTGTTATGTTTTACGCAACATTTTCCTTGGAAGTTTTTGCGATCTTCTTAGAGACGCATATACTCCGTAAAAACTATGGAGGGTAGGAGTTTCGCTATCAGCGATCATTCTCGACAAAATCAAGTGATATTCGACACAAAAGATCTGGAGATTATCGGGAGCAACAAACCTTGCAAGAATTGTCGCGAAGTATGCCTTCTAGTCCGTATTTGTCCTTAGGTTATGAGTATTATGACATTTCAAAATCCGTTTTCTTATTTTTATTTCAAACTTCATTTAATGCCAAATGCGATCATCGCTTTTGTATGTTATTTTTACAATAGATAGAATAATAAAATTTATAATTGTCATAATAAATTAAATACGCGAAAATACACTCAAGCTTGAAAAAATATAGATACAAAATATTTTACCTTCTATATTAATATAAGGTATAAAAGAACAGTTTAGATAAAATATTACTTATATATTACAATTTTGTATGCAAATTATTTGGTGTATTACATTGTCACTGTTTTCTGTTTTAAAGATTAAAATAAAGACCGAGATCCTGGATGAGATCGAAAATTTTTCGTCCAACGACGAACTGGATATCGAACAGGACGTCAAGAACGTATCGGAAGAAGTATCGCGCCATGAAAATTCTGAACACACCCCAGAATCGGACTGTCAAAGAAATGCAAGCGTTTCACTTTCTCAGAGACAAATGGACGAGTACACCGACTTAAAGGAATACATCGTGGCACTGACAAGAGGGAAGCTTTTAATGTGCAACGTCTGCAGGATCGAATTTCCGAACGAGGTCGAGTTCAAGACTCACATGATTGGACAAAGCCATGGAAAACTTTTCCAGTGCGGATTTTGCTGGAAGCGATTCTCCAGGTATGGACGGAGTGTACCCAAATAATAGAAAAACTTATTTTAACTTTGCATCGTTTATGCGAAAAAATAATTGCATTGTAACAATAAAATATTTACATATAATTAATTTTAAATAAATTAGAATTAGATTCGACCCCAATTTGTAATTTGTAATGTCCCTTTTCATAGAAATTTATTCAAAATAAAAATATACTATTATTACTACGACTATTCAAAACGTATTCCTCAATATTATTGTTTCTTTTACTGGCTTAAAATGGCCTTCATCGCTCTATAGTACTTGATACTAATAATGCAATTACCATTTCCATCAAGATCGTCAACCTTAAAGAATCACCTGCATATGCATTTTATTCCGAAGCCTTTCGCGTGCAGACAATGCGAGCTCCAATTTCAGGTAGTTAATGCTAATAACCATTCGTAGATGTAATGATCTTAATATCAGATCTCTTCGAACTCTTTGCTGCACAAACTGGCGCGCTTACTTTGTATTCCGACTAATGAATGCTTAGCGAAGTACTCTGTTGCATGCGAAAGTACAATCCATCTATCTAATCTGTCGAATAATCTATCAAAAAATCTATTAAATAACATAAAAGTTTAAAAAACGTTTAACAAATCTAAAGAATACGTGAAAAAGATCAGGATGTCCTTTGGACATTTTTTAAACATTTTATAATTTTCACTTGAAAAACTGTTTACTTATCCGAGCAATTAGTAATTGGATGTTGTGACTTTATTACAGACGAAACACGCGTTGAAGAAACACGAAACTGAAGCACACCTCGGCAGAAGAACGTTCGAGTGTCCTATCTGCAAGAAGAAATTGGCGCGCCATCAATCGCTGCGCGATCATAAGTTAATGCACATTAACGTCAGGCCCCACGAATGCACGACCTGCGGCAAGAGCTTCCTGAGGCCCAGTAGCCTCCGGACGCATATGATCGTCCACACCGCGGACTCGCCGTTCGCATGCGATCTCTGCCCGGCGAAGTTCAAGAGATCGTCGGTGCTGAAGACGCACAAGCTGACGCACACGGGCGTGAGAAGATTCGAGTGCGACATCTGCAAGCATCGTTTCCACCTGAAAGGCGCACTGAAACACCACATACTGGCGCATTACGGTGAGCTTGTGAATATTCTCACAACTTCTTTGCACCTGGCGGAGGAAGCCGAAGGTGTCTGCCGCCTGATTAGACCGTTCTGCCGTACACGGGAGAGATCGCGCTATTTATATCTCTGTTACCTTTTCCCCCTTTCCCTTATCGCGCGCGGCGAGGCCGCAAGACCATTAACTTCTCATATATAAATCCAACGAAGCGTTTACTCTGCGAAACGTATCGCCGCGGACAAAAGAATTTTTCGAGATAATCGGAAGCTCGGTTCACAACACGTACAAACGATCATGCATAAACGTATTTTTCAATGTACTTAACGTACGCATACGTTACGCGCTTCTCGCGCGACCTGGGCGTTCCACGCGCGGCGGAAATGTATTATTCCGGACTTTTAATTAACCTCTGTCTAACCGGGGTGAACGTATGGAAGCGAACTCCTCTCTTCGCCGCGAATCAACTCGCTACTTAAAAAGTTCATTCTTTCGCGGCTTCGAAGTTATCGCGGTTATTAATATTGTGCGTTTGTAATTACTTTGCATACAGACAAGTTGATAATTGTTAGTCAGTGAATGATTTATACATGGCCATATATATGCAATATTGAATAATATATTCTACATTACGTAAAAATGTTGAACATTATATAAGAATTTTTCTTTCTTTCTACAATGTCGAGATTTTAACTTGCAAAATGTTAAAAGGAAATGATTAAGAAACCGAAGAAGATTAGCATTTGAGATCAAACATGTTATCCTTAAAAATTTGATATATATATAATATATAAGTCTAATTTTTAAATCAAATTCTTGCGCTATGTTATAAGAGTTGAAATATTTTAAACTTGTGTTTTTTTTTCGAATTTTGAAAAATAGAAAAACATTAATAACTTTTACTTCGATTTGCAGGTATCAGGCCCTATAAATGTGAAGATTGCGGCAAGAGATACAGAAGATCTTGGGGTTTGAAGGTGCACAGATATCGGCATACCGGCATAAAGCAATTCGAATGCGACTTGTGCAAGATGCGCTTCAGCGTGAAGACGAAACTTGCAAATCATATTTATACGCACACCGGCGAGAAACCTTACAAATGTAATATCTGCGGACGTCAGTATGGCGAGAGATATCAACTAAAGGCGCACAGATGCACGAAATTGTTCAACGACAATCCGTTGAAATTGAATACTTCTTAAATTTTATTCTTTTAATCGAAATTATCGAAAAGTCTGATAAGAATACATCAATAGAACTGGCGCATTATTGAACGTATAATATTGTATTGTAATACATATACATATACGAGTAAAAAAATACTGTACATCTTGTAAATTTTTAATTTTTCTACTGTACCGAGAACATGTTGAACGTGTTGAATAATAACGCGGATATTGAAGTAAAAATACGTCGGGAATAAAAATAAGTCGGAAAAACATATCGTGCATTTCACGGTACAATTTTAAAGTCTAGATACTGTCCGCGCGATTAATTTAATTATTGACGGTCGCGATTGCTTGTAATAAAACTCGTTTCCTCGGCTCGATACAATGGCCGGTCGCCATTTCATTCGTGATCAAATCTACCATCAGAGATCCCATCCGCGTTTGCATGTCCGTGAAGCTTAATAAGGCATAGCCTTAATAAGCACTTCGCCGCAGAACAAAACACCGATTAATCCCAGACTGGACCGATACGGATTGGTTTCCAGCTCGGAGCTGCCGACTCGCGCGGGATAGGCCGGCTTAGGTTCGTCATCAACTATCGTATATAATCACAGTCTTTATTCGATATTGCTCGAACGTGACCGCCGGGATCATCGAACGGTGCAGCAAAATTAATGCAACTTTCGAAGACGTAACGCAGTCCTTTGGAAATAATTATTTACTTCGAAGGCATACACTCACGTTTCGTTATAACGGCGGTTTATGTTGCTTAGACATCCAGTATAATCGTTTACGTAACTTCTACATGAAGAAAGTAGGCTTTATCGACGGCATCTAAAAATTAATTGCCTCTTCGTCTTGATCTCAAAACCTACGTTGTCAGGCAGGCAAAATAAATCATACGATATCGCACACGATAAAAAACATTTTGCATTTGTGTTAGAAACGGACCACTCAAGTCCTTGTTTAAATTGTGTGTTGTTGAATTGTTAACATATTCGAGTGTTACTTTCTAACATATTCATCTTATGTTAAATTAAACATAAAAAATTAAGTGGACCGTTTTTGGGACACATAAAATGTGTTAAATTTAACACAAATTTTCCAGCTGCACGATCAGTTCATCTCTATTACTTTCTTAATAGACAAGTACCTTTAATAATATTCAAAATTAATTATATATAAACAATTTTATTTTAACTGTAATTTTCAATTGTTTAAACGAGCTATTTATTAAGATAAAAGTCAATAACTTAATGTAAATCAGATAATTATTGTATGTACCACGTGTAATTATTTAGAATACTAATGTAGCGTTTTTAGTGGTTTCGAGAGAGAATATCTCGAGCACGTGGATCCTGCTTATGTCGCCGCACGTGAGAATGGTGCTTTAAGGTGCGTGGACACAGCAGGGGCTCGTACGCGGTACACCGAGATTCTCCGCTTCTTATCAGATCGCATCTCTGATTCGCGTGTCTTGCGGCTAAACTCTTTGACAGTGCCGACACGTATCTGCCTTCTGACCCCGTTTCTCTATTTCGACGCGGCAGAAAGCAAGCAAAAAGAAAGCATTTTCATCATTTAAATCATACTGTCAATAGACATTTCGAAGAAACAACGTAAAATGCATAAAGCAAGATCATACAAATGTATTCTAAATTTATTTTGAAATCCATTGATATATAAACGTTACTGCGTGCGAGATACTATTGAAAAATGCCAAGCATATATGTAAGTGACTCAGTGCAGTTTCATTTCATAAAACTGCATATCTTGTAGTCGATGTAGTGCAAAATGCAAAGTAATATGCCGAGTATCGCTGCTTTTTTAAATATGTTTAAGATTGATGAATAAACTTTCAAAAAGTGATTATTCTAAAGTAACTAATCGACATATCCTCGATATATAGCGTAAGTTTGGTGCATCTTTAGACGAGACTCGGTCCGCTTGAGCGCGACTCGGACATCACAGGTTGCCTCCTCGCAACAATGCGATTTAAATACGCGGATTTCGCGTTCATATCTCTCGCCTAATTATGCCTGCGCTTCGCGAAATCTACGATCTGACTGTTCGCGTACGAGCGTTACACACAGCGGCACGCAGAGAGTCACGCCAAGTCCTAATTATTTAGATAGCGATCATAGTGGTTTAATTATTCCCACTCCTTTCTATCGCTGCTCCGTTCGCCGGTATGGTAATGGCACTTAATGCAGATAGCAACACCGATACTATTTGCCGTACCGGTTACTAATTGCAAGCTCACAATTATTATGCGCGCATCCAGCGAACGAATGGATTTGGAAACTCGGAAAATATACGTAACGATACGGCAGTCATCATCCCCGTTATGTATTTCTGTTATATAATACGGTCAGCGTTTTTCCGGCCAGCTGACACAATGCGGGGAAATGCTTTATTTATGTAAATTTATTAATTAGAAGTAGATGAATATATACATAATATATTAATATATACATATATATATTAATATATATAATTAATATATATACATAATAAATTATAAAACGTTAGCAGAATAACGCAACGTAAAGAATAAATTTTCTTACATTGAAATTTGAAATACGCGATTACGTATATATTTGTTAAGATTAATAATCTAAATTATTTGTAACGGTATTGAACGTAAGGATGAATCACGTAATTGCCGGTCAATCTATCTGTTTCGCTCGAAGTTGGACTGTTCCCAAGGAACTGTAGGAAAGAGCAACGGGTGGTTCGGCGGATCCGTAAAAGAAAAATGGGACGGAGCATATTAAATAACGACGATGTCGATTAGTATTGACAACGGCGATTAAAGAGGCCGAATTGCCAGTCGGTAATGACCGAGCTGGCTGTGCAAGCAGTGAGCACTGTAATTTCATTGATAATATTTAAATACGGGCTTTTGATAGCTGTCTTCTCTCGGCTGGCATTAGCGCGGGCCCCGAAGGGCCCCATGGCCCCCCTCCCCCTCCATCCCCTTGAGAGAAGGGCGCAGGAGGCGTACTATTTATCGACCTGGTACCATCATTATTTCATCGAACTCTTTCATCGCCTTGCCTGGTTAATCGATAACCCCGCAAAGAGACGAAAGTCGACCTCCGACGCGAACTAATTTGACCGACCATTTGAATTAAAACAAAAGATTGTTTTACAATACTTTTGCTATAATTAATGTATTTTTAATTCAGAAAGTCCATGCGCGTTTCCGGATTTCGACCGCGGGTCTTACAAAATAATTTGAGGATACGTTCTTTGGAGGAAATAGGCGTGAGAGATCGGCCGTACAAAATGTTGTGCAGACGATTGTTATTTGCTTAAATATACATACAAATTATTTAACGCACGACTGCGTCTAGCAGGGCTTTAATTAGCGCGACTCCACCTGATCGTAATCGCCGCGCTACGCAACTCTAGGGTTAATGTGCATTTAATTCACAATACGGAGAGAAACAGCGCGGATAGCATGACCGGCGAGATTCCTTAGACTTTTCATGTTTGAGATCCGTCAGCCAACGCAATCTATAATTTAAGCACTGACAAAGCGTAATTGTTCTGTTCCCAAGAAGGTTCTGATGTGTAACGCAAAAAGATTATGCCTCCTTATGCACCTGAGAAATATTATAATTAACATATATTCGCATGCATAAAATGTATGATGCACTGATTATGAAAATAATATCGATAAAATCGTTTTCGGAGGAATCATACGCGTTAGTTATCTTCGGGTTCGGAAACGGTAACTTTTTACAACGTACAAACCACAAAATTAAAAAGTTAAACGCACTTCTATGTCACTGAAATGCAATCGTATGTTTAATACTTGTTATATAATATTAATATTTGGTATAGATAGTGCTTTCAATTTAAATAAGACGCAAATTGCCTTTCGATACTAAATTGTTGAATGCATATTCGAAGAGAGGGACAATTGCAGGCGGATGGACGGGGTTTTTGCACGCGGATGTAATCCGATACAATCTAATTGGATATGAAATTAAGTCAACGAAATTCCGGCAAAAATCCCAGCGGTGCGGCGAAATTTGAAATTTATATCTACTGCCTGCGCAAGCGGATTGTTTCGCGTAAGCTGATGCATTCGTCATCTTTTTCTGCCGAGTAAGAGTCTGCTGAGTGCATAATTGCGCTACTACACAGTCTCCTTGAGCGACGAGCATCACGATCATTCATTGAGAAGCTTCGATTCGCTCGTGCGTCATTTAAAAAATGTTTAGTCAAGGTAACATTTCTTGCAGCATGAGGAAATTGAACCTATTTGCATATAAACTAGCGAATTGAAAATATCTAGTATTGCGTACAATAAATAAATATTGCAATTATATAAATGTACATAAGAATGCAATTATGTAAATTTATAAAAATAAGATAATCTGCAGACTAACATTTATGCAATATTGATGAATCAAATTTACACCAACAATAGGTCATAATAAAAAATAAAATTGCTTTAATATTCTACGTCGCGAAATTTTCTTTCTAAGATACGATATGCTGTTTCAATCGATTCATGACGATCGCAACAGCATACTCGGACGATCCTATTACAGATCGATCGATCTTCTGCGAGCTTATAACGGTTCACAATCACGAGACGACGGAGATGTCGCGTGTTTGATCGCCGCACCCAACATCTGTACCGTTGACGTGAATGACGATAGGTTTTCGACGATTCATTTCGTCTGGCTATGTTCCAGTCCGGTCATGCGGCTTTCATACTAGGTTTTATTAATATCCGTCTGAAGCAGATCTTACTCGGTACATCGAAGCTCTCTCATTACGAGATAATTCAAGTTTCCAAAGAATTGTAAAAGATACTTTTTATCGATCTGTATGCCTACTATGTTATACATGCAATTTTGTATAATAAATATGCTGATTATAAAAACAAATTTTATAGTGTTCTCATGCGGTAATCTTTGGAAATTAGAAGTCTTTTTAAAACAGTATTTAATCGTGAAACCCGATTCGCGCGCTGCGACCGTTCGCTTCGTGAAGTGGAAGTATCGCGGTGTTTTCGGAAGGCGAAGAAGAGATAGACAAAGAAAAACAAGAGAGAGAGAGAGAGAGAGAGAAAGAGAGAAAGCGCGGCGCTTCTTCTTGCCGGTCGGTCCCTCGTTTCGATGTAGGTAATCATGCGCCGCATTCCCCGAGTGCCGCGGAGATTTTCGGTTTCATTGTATGCGAGGGGTTGTACCTGAACCCCGAGGAGTCCTCTCCCGGACTGAAGGCAGGAAAAAGAGAAGCCGCGAGGCGAGGAAGACGTCGCGGAAAGAAGGAGAGAAAGGACCCAATGTCGCGGACGAAGAAAGAGGAAGAAGAAGAAGAAGAGGATCGCGGGCGGACGGATGAAGGAAAACGTGGGGGCGGGGAAGAGGAGAGGGGGGGGGCGAAGAGAAGAGGAAGCTGCCGGCAGATCCATCGTCCGTCTCCGTGGAAGCAAACGACGCAAAAACTGGCGTGCATTGTCCCCAACTGAGAGCACGGAAAGAGAGATTCAGAGAAGAGAGAGGAAGATTGTCCGGCAAAGAGAGTAGCCAGAGAGAAACGAAGAGTATTTCTGTGTTTCATCGCAGTGAAGCTAACGCATACCAACCTCCGGGGCACCACGTCCTCCTACCGAGAAAAGAGTGAGGGTAGCGAGGTGGAGGGAAGCGCGGTCAATTTGATTTTTAAATGCAAACAAATCTACATCGTGGCAAAAGCGCCGCCGACCGACGTTATTCTGCTATCGACCGCCGCTGCCGCGGAGAGGGAAGGCTTGATGCCGAAGCGTCATCGCCATCCCGCTGGACTTTTTTTTTTTTCAATCATCAAATACCGCTATCGAGACTCTCACTGATCCTTATTCTTCTCCGCTCCTTTCGCCGTTCTTCCCCATTCGAAGGAATTCCCGCATCCTTCGCGATTGATTTCTCTCACGGTAATTGTTAGAATCACTATTAAGAATGCATGTAAGTCTTGCGTCCGGTTTGAAAATAGAAAAGAAGCAGAATGGAATCCGGGAAAGAGTTAAGTTTATGATTTAAACATTGATAAATTAAATTTAAATTTTCGATGGAAACGAATTAATGTTGGTACTATTGTCAAGAGTGCCTCTGGACTTATCGCGCATTTAGAAAATTTAATCAGAAAGCAATTTTTAAAATAAATCTAAAATTAATTTACAATTATATGTGTATGCGTGTATATTTATAAAAATTTACATATTATGAACAAGCGAGAACTAAAAATGCATATAAATTAAGCTCTTAATAAAGATTTGGGAATACTTCGAACTGTCCTGGGGAAATGCTTTGTGAACTGAAAGCCTTTCTCACCACGCACCTCGAGAAATATTCATCAACGATTTGTCGCCGGCCATATCTTTGCTCTGCCTCGATTTCTTCCCGGTCCCGGAGCAGCGGCGATCGGAGGGGGGGAAAAAAAGAGCCGGCCGGGCGAGTCCTTTGGTTCCAAGTAGGGTGTAATTACCGCTTCCGACGATGAGAGGAACGACGTCGGCGCTTGTCCCAACATTGCTGCATGTGCACGCCGACGTTCATAAGTTATGAAACTGGCGGATAAGGCCCTCTGCCGCTGCTCTCCCACCCGCGTAGGTTACTCGCCGCGGAAGGAAGGAGCAAGATGAGCGATAGGTCGGCCCAGAAGTCCGAGAGAAGAGTGGGATGTTGCGGTAATCGAGATGGCTGAAGGCACAGAGAGAAAGAGAGAGAAAGAGAGGCTTGGGAAAGGGTGGAAGGAACATAATTGCCGATGGATTAATGAGACGGCATAATTGCACGATAAATGACGATCGTTTTATTAGGCGCTTTCGACAGGGACTCTGTCGAAGTCACGGTACACACAGAGGACACCGCTCTGTCGCGATCGCATATTATTATGAGAACGAGGGGCTACTCGGGGCGCGGTAGGTATGTCAGGCTGGTCAGAAATGACAATTACCGAAGACGCTCTTAAACGTACCCTTCTCGTCTCCCATCTCGATACGAGAGCACGCGGAATGCAATGTCATTGCTGACGGCGTTACTGTACCAGGCGGAGACTTCCACGCAACATTGAAATTTTTAGTCACGTCTAAAGAATGTGTAGAGAAAATCTAAAAGACAAGAGCGTTTTCCTCAGACTCTTCTTAGCATGATATCATTTGTACATATATATTATTGAAATAATTATGAATCGGTTAAAAGTATACTGACAGTGATATATAATTTCTATTGTCCGATTCAAAAAGAGATATTGATTATTGCTGTTTTCTGCGATCGACACTGCTTTTAATTCCCTTCCTGGAGAACCTCCAAGAATGTCGAAGAAAACTAGTTCTCTTCCACGCGCTGGTATCCATTTCATACCAGCTCAATCTCTAGGCTGCCCTCGTATCCCCGGTCGTCCAGAGCCGTTGGCTTCTTGGAGATGAGGGAACTAAAAACCCGCGGACGCGCTCCGCAAAGGAACATTTAAATGATGTCGCCGTCGCGGCTCAAGTTGAGAAAGAGACAGGAAGAAAGAAAGAAAGAGAGTCACCGGCAGGAATAACTCAGAGCGGCGCGCGCTTTCCCCTCCGTCCCGTCTTGTTTCTCGCTCGTCTCCTCTGCCACCGAAGGGAAAGGCTAGAGACGAGTTAGATGGACGGACGGAGGAAGAGGACGCGGCTCACAGTCAACGCGGTCCAGAGTGACATCGCGGACTCCCTTCTGCATTCCCCTCTCTCCTGATATTCACCGCGATCCGCCGCCGCTTCTTTCCGCTCGCTCCACGTCGGTGTTCCACGTGACGAAAGGAGAAGTGGAGCGAGAGGTAGGAAGAGCGGGCGGCGGAAGAAGAAGGAGGATGCTAATCAGATGTGCCGACAGCGGCGGCGACATCAAAAGCGGGTAGCGTCAGGGCCTTGTCACCAGCTCTCTCGGAGACCGCGCACCGGCCTCGCCTTTATTTGAATGCGCTATCGTCGGGATATGCGATGATGACGAGCACGGTTTTTTGGAATCCCCGGAGGCCGACGGTACGACGAAACGGCGTAAGTATGATGGGAATTGTTTCTGGAATCTAGATGGGAACTAAAGAGGAACACGGGCAGCGTCGATCGTCCGCGAATTGTCATTTTGATTATGAGATAGTAGAACAACGAAGCCGCGGAGATCAAACGAAATATAAATGTTTTTTTTTTTTTACGTTTAACGCTAAAAATTACATGTTATATTTATTAATTTGTCAATCAATCGATACGCGCGATTAAATAAATAATTAACAGCCTTTTGCGTGGATAAATATTAGAACGATTAGCAGACTGCCAATGGATATATGTGAAGAGGAAGCTCTCCAGACTATTGATATCCCGTTTATATGAGCAAGGTGGGAATTTATTATGTAGTCGCACGCGCTCGAGGCAATGATCGGATCTCAAATCAGCGGGGATAATTGCAAGGTTTGCGACTGGTTGTTTAGCGAACGTCGCGTCCTCGTGTTACGGAATAATTACGCGGAGCTATTAGCGCCACGGTGCTACGCCATGGTAATTTTGTCTATGTCTACGATCTACAAGCCGGTAAATGTTCTCTGTAATTATTTCCGTATGTGTTTCTAAATATATGCAGCATCGTGTGTTTTAATATGTACTCCAATTTATATAAATCGTAAGCTTATTGTATTATATTAATTTCGTGTTAAACCGGAAAACAGCATATTCGTTAATATCATAGAAATTAAAATGGATGATGACATTTACATGTTGTAATTGATCGTAAAAATAAAAAATGTGCCTAAGAAGGAAACAATAAAAATTAGATTAGACTATCATGGTGTTAAACATCCATGTAGAGGACATTGGAGTATTTATCACTTTACACGTAATATCCACTAATTAATCGAGTTACAGAAAACAGATTAAAATAGAAAACACGCTTTCTTTTCGTTTAATCTTAAAATGAAAATTTGTCGCGATATATATAATTGTCTAAACTCAAGTTTCAGCTCAATTTTTTAAAATAACAGTTCTTTATATCAAATTAACACTGCCTAAATTATCCAACGTAAATATGTAAGAACAATTTCCCGCAACCAAATCGTTTCTACGATATTGCTCTGATTCAGTTCGGATATTCGATATTCAAATGACGAAGCTCTATGAATAAAATTTGAACATTACTATGAAACTAATGACATACCTTCAGATACGTGTATACGAATGCGCATTAAATAACGCTTACGCCGATATGCGCGCGCGCGCGCGTATACACCGAAGAAATATATTATATCGCACAGGAGAGAGAGCGCGCGAGCTGGTTAGGGTTAAGAGCGGGGCATAAAGATGTTGTTTGAAGCGTCGGACACCTGTGCCCCGGCCTGCCCAGCTCTGCATACGGTCCGCTTCCCCTTCCTCTTCCACCATCTCTTCCTCGTTCCGAGATTTCTCTTCCTCGCGCGATCCTTATACCTCTCCTTCATCCCGCGAAATGCCATAACATACGCTGCCGCCCGGCAACCGTGTCTATGTGGAAGCAACACGCACGTTAACGTTGCACGGTAACGTACGCTCAGCGTTACACGTAACGTACGGAGTATCCTGCATTAAGATGCAGACGATGATAAGGACGACTTTACGATCTCACGCTCCGACGATTCATAGCCCGGCCGATGTATGAACGGTCGTCGTTTACCGGTCTTCTCGCGCTGCATCCCGAAGTCGGGCTGCAGCATCCACGCGCTTGATCCTCGCTTTCGCGGGCGAGCGAGCGAAAAAAAAGAGTATTCTCTCGGTGAGTATCCGCCCACCACGGTTCCGACGGATTGATTATGGATCAACGACGCGGACTGTTGTCGAAAGATATGTTTAATATGTCTGCTATTTCGACTTCCACTTGCGTAACACGTTTATCTACGTATCTATTATTGTTATGCCTAAATTTATCTGTGAATGTTAATTTGTGTCGCATCAGAACTGAACAAAGTTGATATAAATACGTTACAAGATATCTCACACATACACATACATATGCAAATACGGATATTTACGACTCTAAAATATTAAAATATGTAAATATGTCAGGCGAGATAAAAATTCAATTAGACATTTAGATAAAGAAACTTCTAAGGATCTCGTGCAGAGAACTTGCCGTTTAACATATTAATTTTCTATCCTAAGCACACTTTCTGATCTCATCATTATCGCGATGCACTTCCTATCATCTTTTACACAAATATACGCCTAGATCTGGATGGGATAGGCTCGTTACGTTCGTAACAAAAGACGGCTTATCATTGGCAAACATGCGTGCGAGATACAGATGTACGGGCAGCGATACAACGTAGCGAGCGCGATGACGCCCGGTGGATACATCCGAGGGGTCCTGGCGCATCCTGTTGCATATTTCACCTCGAGAACCCTTTTAGCCGTTTCAGCGTGGCTACGGGCGCACGGGCGTGTAAATCAAACGCGCGCTGCCCGCTTGTAAATCTCCGGGTAAATACACACCGCCGAGATAATTTACGCAGCCGCCGAGTGCACTCTCGCCCCTCCTCTCCCTCTCGATTCCTTTTCTCACTCTGTCTCTCTCGCTCTCTCGCTCTCTCTCTCGCTGTCTCTCTATCTCGTATCCTTCGGACGAGTCGGTTTTTCGGACCGTGCCGACGTTGGACTCGAGTGTCCCGGAAGGCGAAGCCCGTCAGGACTCCTCGTTATAGCGAGCCGATCGTTACGCCAGACATCGATACGCTGATAATTTGCGACGCGCCGCGTATTATATTCCTTTCGTCTTCGAGATCGTGTTTGTGTTACTCGTTGCACCATTATCGGCGCGCGTAATACTCGGGATCTGTTATCTAAATGAGAGTACTTCTTATCGAAAACTAAATAACTTTTACGATTATATTTTTTCTTTCGACGACCAGTGCCTCCATGCCTCCTGCTTTTATGCATGTTTCAAAGGAACTTCGTTTCGAGGCACTTATTACGATCGTATAATTACGGGCGACGTATGCGGAGTCATAAATTCCCGGTGATTCCCCTTGACAAGCGGCGAAGCCCCGATGAAAAATATCGCGAATCTTATCAGACGCGGTGCGAGCTGAGATCATCCGTTAAATCACCCGCTCGTATTTTATCGTATCGCGCGCACCTTTCGCACGCCGTAACCGTTGTACAATCCGCGGGTATCTAATGCACGTGCTGCGCACCGACCAGATGCATCGAGATGCACGATCTGTCCGGGCAAAACGCTTCGGCCGCCGGTGAATGGAGGCAGCGAGGCGACGACAGGTGGGCCAGTTCCTTGATAAATGAAGTGAGAACTCGCGGCTACTTATCCACCGATGCATCAAATCTGTCTACGCCGGCGGATCGTCCGTATTAAAAGTGCATCTCGTATTCTACAATCCGGTTTATTCTCTCTATCGTCTCAGGTTTCTTCACCCGTTCTGACGAGATGGAAACATTTCAACGGCTGATAACAGCGATAACGACGCATCACGCTGACACGTGCACTACTCTTATGCTGACTCTGCAAATATTTTTTTTACGTATATAATTACTGTTCGCATAATACTAAAATTATATTTGTTACGTTACTATTTCTATATTTGTACGATGCAATGAAAAAAAAAAACTGATTGTAAAAATTGTAATTCGCTGCATTACACAATCATTCGAACTTTCCAACGTCAGGCGATGCAGCTGCTCAGGCATGATAAGTTTTCAATTAAAAGTTACAGGATTAAATACAGTACTGCGTTTGCTTAGTACATTGTTCAAGTCGCGTCTTTATTACGATTGCGCCGGACGCCCTGGAATATCGTCCGTTGGGCGTCCTGCTGGGCACGGGATCTAGCATCGAGCGCGGCGGCCGAAGTTGCATCCTCGTAAGTCGCGTCGTACTCTCGCGCCGAGGGCGCGCATATGCGCGTTATGCGCGTTCACGCGCACGCGGCGACTTCACTTTCACGTTATTTATCACTTCGACTTGCCGATGCACGCGCGCTTTTCGAGCGGTATGCGCAGAAATTATGTCCCCCGACTCTATGTCGTTCCACCTCCGCGGGGTCAGGAGGTCAGCCCCCGACATCCTGGATGATTCTTACCGCGTACAATGATACTTTTCTCGCGAACATTTGAATCAATGCGAAACAATGATCGTAAGAATCATATCTACTGCACTTCTACACGATCCCCGAGATAAAACGCGCATAGTATTTCTTCAGTTGCAATTGTGTTATATATGACATATATTTATAACATTATCCTATCATTCTATTTAGATACGCCATAAATTTGATTTCAATAGAGACTTTTGTATCATGTATATTACTATGTTCCTAATATTCTAAATATATTATACAATTAATTAACAGCGGTATATATTATTTAAAATCATTGATCACATCTTTTGGACAGCCACTCTTTATGTAAATTATTCAAAATTCTTTAGCACTATCCGTATTGTGAATGCCAATCTTTATTTGCACTTCCACCTTCATCTATGGGTACATCTCCTTCGGCCAATTTACCACACTTGTCGATCGACCGATCGTGAATTACCATCGTGCAAAACCTCGAATTGGTCGTGCGTCGATAAATGTACGTAAGTCTCGGTTTCATTTTCGCCGGGAGCGCCGGGAATCCTTTGCTGCACCCCGTACACAGCCACCCGGGTGCCAAAGTATAAGGCTCGTAACACCCTTCACGATCGGCTGTGCTAACGACTTTTAGATCATTAGTTACTGAAACTACCAATACAATTATCGGGCCTGGATATTTATTCCCTTAATCTCAGCCCCGAGACTCCGACCAAGATTGCCGACCACGAGCAATTCGGGGAGGCCATTCCCGTTGTTTAGACCTATCGGCGTAGGTATCCCCGTGGCTGTCTTTTATCCGGGCGCGTTATACCGTAAGGTCTTAATTAAGCCGTCGATTATCATAATAAACCGCGGCGCGTAAGCGCTTCTTCGTTCGCTTTCTTGATCCGGATGATTGATTGCACCGACGCGATTTTCAACTTTTTCTAGCATTCCGCGAAAATTATACGGACCGTCCGTGAGACTTTTGCAAGATTTCGGTGGCAAAATTCGTTTTCTTTGTATCAAAAACGATTAGCGAACGATCAGACAAATTATCTGCCAAATTCCTAAATATTTAAGAATGATAATAACACGATAATTATTTTTTTTCAACGTTTATCATGATGGCATTATAACGAGCAGAAAAGTGTTTTTGTATTAAACCAAAAAAAAAGGCAATATAGTGAGAAACAGAAAATATTTTGATATAATATTTCAAAGAAAATGTTTTATTAAAAAAATTACGCTAAACAAAAATTTATCAATTATATCTATTTATAATATGACGTATTTTTTTTTAATGCTTTGCGTTACTCTTGAATTTTAAATGTTTGCTCTTTAAACACTGTTCATTATTTTTATTATAAAAAGCACAATAGATTTTTTACACTATATTAAATACAGAATTCAATTTTCTTAACATAAAAAGATTCACGAATTCAAAAAGTCAAAGCTAGCCCGTACAAAAGTTGAAAAAATTAATATTATGTTATATTTAGAGAATAAACGCGCATTGACAAATACCACGTGACAATTAACGATTTCTGGCCGGCAGCTGATGACACCGCGCAAAAGAAAGAGAATCAAGAAAACTCCCGCTTTCTTTCCCGCCACCGTGCGGCTGATTTACCGTGGTGTGTGTCTTCTATTGGGTGGGAGCGAGGAAGCGGAAGAGGAGCGGGAATTCATTCGACGGCGTTTGCAGAGCAAAGAAGTCATTATATTTTCTCGAAGCGTCGCGAGGAGCTTAATCAAGGTGGCAGCCGAGCGGAATCAGCAAGGACCCCATCAGTTTTACGTTTCGTCCTTTTTTCTCCGCGGATTCCAGCTCCTTTATCGTCGAGCGCTCAGACCCCAGGGACTCATTGTCCAACCTAATAACCGCAACTTTTAATTGAATTTGCGACCGACGCGAGTCAACTTTCGGCTCTCTCGACCCGTTCTGATTGGCGATCGTCTCCGTCAATTAGTCATCTGGTCCTGTACCTTCCGGATTTCCTCCGACTATCTTTAATACTCATATCAATCGAGATATGAAGCTAAACATCTTGCTCTATTGTTTTATCCTGGCTCATTAATAGGTCACCAATTATATTTTCTTCAACGAGTTATACTGTAAAGGATTAAACCGTATACGATTCTAATGTTATCCAACTGTCACATCTTCATTCGCAATTTAAAAAAAAAAAAGATGTATGTACACTGATTTTGTTGTAAATAAGTAAAACGAAAAAGCTGCTCAAGAAAATATGATCGCATCTTTCTCGGTATATTTAAACACGCCAATTATTGTCCCCGCGGGGAATTCGGATCGACATTGTCAATCCAACTCGACACCAGAGAGGAACGACCGGCTTATTTGTTTTAATTGGCGTTTCGAGTCCCGCGAATCGAACATAGAGGATCGTGCACCGACTGACGGCGACAACGGCTGATGGATTATTGTGATTATGTTGTTGTTGCTGGAATTATAACCGATGATGCAGCAGCATCACGAATGAATAAAATGCCCGCTTGCATCCCAAATGGTGATCGAAACTCACGGAAAACGATATAATTTCGATGAATTCCGACTTCCATGCTATCGATCGGTATGCTTTCTTACAGTTTATGTAATTGGCACCATTGTAAAGTTAATAAAAGAATACTAAATAAATGCATATAATATCTTATTTCTAATGTTCGACGAACATTGGTACAAGATTGATGTAATAATTGTAAAATTAATATTTAACAGTATATTATTAAAATATTATTAAAGTAAACAATAATTATAGATTTCATCATTTTCCTATAATGAAATTCTGATAATAAAATAGAACATTGACAAAATAAATTCATCTTCAATATATAATATCTTATCGTTTCTCTCTCTCTTTCTTTCCCTCTCCCTTTTCGCTTTTATTTTTACACTAACTTATTAATTCGCGCGATGCTTACGGTAACAGCTGACTCGCGTCGCTGATGGAAGGGATAGACGAGCGGTGTAACGGGAGAAGAAGAAGAAGAGAGCGGATTATGTCCGCTCGAGTGTGCGCGTCTGCACGCACCTGACGAGAAGCGCATCGGCTAAAAGAAGAGAATGGCCGTTAATTACAATACATGATTCGCTTAATTGCATTCTTTATGCAGCCGCTTAGCCGGAGCAATTTCTTTCGCGATGTAGTAGTAGTAGCCGCGAGCGTGTCGCGAAGAAGTTGCAGGGTCAGTATCATCTTCGCCCGTCGGTCAACAGCTCTGTCGTTACCACGATTGTTTCGCGAGCTATCGATAGGAGAATTATTTTCTTCCAACGATTTCCAATGATATTATTTATTTAATCTAAAATTTCATATCGCATATTCTAATTGTTGTATTCTTCTTATATACCTCGATTTCACGAAATCTTCTAAGACAATCAGTTATAGTGTTTTGCTAGATTTTATTTTTATAATTATAATTAAATTATAATCGAGAAGGATGTAGAAAGAAAAAAGGAAAGAAAAAACGACAGAGCTATAATTATGCGAACATTAGTCAGTTGAGTCCATTGATTTTTTCAGAAACTATAGAATTCAAGCAGTTGGATTGTCTCCCTCAAGATGGCAGAATCAGCTCTTTATTTTATGCATTGAATCTTCGCGGAAAGAGAGAGAGAGAGAGAGAGAGAGAGAGAGAGAGAGAGAGAGAGAGAGAGGGGGAGATATAATATG